>NW_026557986.1:0-52850 GCF_026930045.1 Uloborus diversus | reverse complement strand
GAAGTTGATCGTCAGGTTGAACGAATTTCGCTACGTGTGATATGGCCTTTAGAACGTGTGGACGTCCAAAACATCCATTTTGACGATCCAAGAGTTAATTGCTACGAACTTTCTCATTACGTCTGTATATACGTGTGTATATATGTACGCACTAGAGGTGTGACATCGATGGCAAACATCGATGTTTCAAAACATCGATGTTAGAAATTAAAACATCGATGGTATTGATACATCGACCAAAAAAAAATTGGATGTATTCAAATATCGATGCTTTAAAACATTGATCTTTTTATTAATAAATGACATACATTTTTGAATATACTACACTAATTTAAGCAATACAAAAGAATACGTACCCGACAAATATATTGAAAATACTGAACCTCAAATTATGAATATAATTTAATAGGAATATTTTCGTAACATCTTGGTATTATAGTAGGACAAAAAGTGATAATAAGACATGCAACGATTAATATAAACTAGTTATAGTAGTCAGGAAATATTTTCAAACTGAATGAAGCTAAAAGTGATTCTACATCAAAAAAGAATCTAAGAAAAAATGTATCATAGCACTTACCGTCAGTTGAATGATGAGAATGAGTTGTGCAAATTACATTAAAAATACAAAACTAATTCTAACAATTATTATTTAGAGCAAGAAATATGTGTTGTACTGTTAGGGCTACATAATTAAACACAAACTGTAAGTAATAGAGGGAGTAGGGGGAAGTCGATAAAAAGTAACCCCCAATATTAGTGTTGACAGTTTGGAGAAAAAGAAGTTTGTTTACTTTGTCCCCCAGAAGCGCATTTCTATTTTCTCTGACTATCCCACCAGTCATAGAAAAATTCCTTTTTGCTGGAACATAAGTAGCCATCACTATCAATTACTCTAAAGCAACTTTTACCAGTTCTGAATTTTTAAAGTTATAATTTTCACCGTAGTAATGTGTAAGATTTTCCTTTAGTTTTTGAACTGGAGCCTTGAAATACACTGCAAGTTTTGGTACCAGACTTCCTACGCCGAGTTCTTCCAATAGCTTTGACCTCTTCCTCAAACTACACAGAAAAATTGATCTTATAAAATAGGTGCAAAAATTTTTATTTTATTTTTTTTTTTTTTTTTTTTTTTGTAATTCCATAAGTAAACTTAATAACCTAGCGAGAAAATTGGAGCAAATTTTATTATGATTTTCATTTAAAATGCAAAAGCATCGAAAAGAAAACATCGAGTTTCCAAAAACATTTAAAGTAAAACATCGATGTTAAAAACATCGAATTTTCCAAAATATCGACATCGATGTCGCACCCCTAGTACGTACGTATATATGTATGTACGTATCTCGCATAACTCAAAAACGGTGTGCCGTAGAAAGTTGAAATTTGGTATGTAGACTCCTAGTGGGTTCTAGTTGGACACCTCCCCTCTTGGTTGCATTCAGATGTTCCAAAAGGGGTCTATTACACTTTTTTGGGGGAAATTAGTGTTCATTTCCATGTAATTTGCATGCATTTTCTTTCTCTCTCTTTCTCTGAAATGAAACAAACATGTCTCACACATTTCACTTTCTGTGAAAACAAACTTGTAAGTAAACCTAAAAAATAATACCAACGTTATTCTCTCAATTGTTAAACCGGCGATTTCCAACTCTTCTTTTTTTTAACAAGAATATATAAGCAGATAAAAATGGTCGATACAAATTATGAAAATGAATCACAAAAACAAAACAAAAAATCTCGAAACCAAAAGTTTCTATTTGAACAATTAGAATAATAACCAAATAACGTAAGAACTATTTATAGAGAGAGGAGCTTGATTTAAGATAAAATGTATTAGCCTTTCTGAGCCTCTTTTGCGTTACTGAAATTTTTTTGAGCTGTGATTTTTTTTTTTTTTTTTTTTTAATGCGGATAGATAAGTCACAATCAAATTCTTATATATCTTCCAAATGAAGGCTCCCCAAACTGTAGTCCATCGATCGCCTTTGGGGTCCACCAATTTTTATCAGGGGGTCCGCGGCAAACAAAAAAGTTTGAGCCGTTTCTTGTTTTGACAAAACCACACAGTCTGCCATCATGTGAATATGAATGCTTGACAGACATAACTTCAGACTGCATCTTGAAATCTACCTTTCAGAATATTTGCCCCAGTACCCTAGTTTTTGCTTTGTCTGAAAAACGAAAAATACCAATCGCTCATTGCTAAATCAAAGCGTTTTCCTCCATTTGTCACAACCTACCTAAAACAAATCCAGATTTTCAACCCATGCAACCGCTAAAACTGAATTTCGAAGCTGTGTAGATGCTGATACTGATATTCGACTCCAGTTATCAAAAATTAAACTCGAGAGTATTAAAATTGGGTACACTAAAACAATTTCACCCTTTCTATTAATTCGAAGTTCAATGTTGAAGCGTTACCTATTGATTTATCTATTCAATTTGATTTTTATACAATCCACAGTGTATAAGTGAAGTTAAGCATTGTAAACTACCTACCCAGTGCTTGTATTTAAATAGTGATGTCAAAGTACTGGTTAATTAAATTAAGTTCAATTAACTGAACGCTGCGTGTATCAATGCACTCTGATGATAGAGATCCTCACTGAGTTTGGTTCATAAAAGGGGACCCTAAAGTTCGGGAAGTCATGTTCCAGAAAATAATAAAAATGAACTGCTTATTTTGCAACCTTTTTCTTTTCAAACTGATGTTGCTTGAAAAAGAACTGATTTTACTTTTAATCGGTACCCAAAACAAAAACTATTAATAGTAATTTTGTATTCATTGTAAAAATTAATATTTTTACTCATCAATATTCCTTAGTATGAAAAAAAATCGATTGCAATTTTTTCGCGCTTTGAATTTACTTTACTTTGATATAATGAATAAATCTTCATTGATGTTAATTTTAGAAAAAACTGAAATTTGATTTTTATTAAATTTTTTCTCTACTTCTTGAAACAAAAAAGAAATGTTCACTCAGGATCTCTGCAATTTTATTAATTTTTATTTGCTAAAATATAAAAAAAAGCGTTATTGGTTTTTTGAAATAAAAGATTTGAATTAGGAGCTAAGTAAAAGGATTTAAAATTGCTCGAAAATTACCCTCAGATTTGGCAAATAAAAAAATTCTATGATGTATATAATATATTTTCCATTAACAGCATTTTCAAACAAAGTTGGTTCAAAGCAAGCCCACCTGTCGCATCACGATTTATATAGTATTCAAATTTTTCCACTGGAACTAATGTTCAATTTTTTAAACTTTTCAAAATGTATTTAAAAAATTGAAATCAAAAGATGAAATGTGGGAATAATATGTCCAAGCCAGGATCTTTCGGGGGGAAAAGGCTTGTTCAATTCGGACTACTGATTCAAAGGTTATTGGAGGAAGGGAGGCTATTCCAAACTCCCATTAGAAAAGGGCCAAGAGCCCATTAAAATTTTCATCAGAACAAGGGAAGGGCTCGTTAAAAGTTCATATCAGAATGAAAACAGTCCCGAAAAATCCCTATCTGGAAATATGATTTTTCCTTCGCTCCAATTGGAATCCTCCAACAAAATTTAGGTAAATATCTTTAAAAAAAGTCAATGAAATGTGAAAAGATTTATCTGGTACTTTTATGAAGAAAGTTCAATGAACCAGCTTAAAACCGGGAGTAGGGGTTTCTAACTAAACGACACCTTTTTACATAGCAATCTACAGTTGACTAATACCACCTCTGAACTATTCCGCTTCCCCGCCTTTGGTTAGGAGTAGATCGAAAATTCTACCTACACTTTACGCGTTTTGTTTTCTGATCCTTGTTTTAAAATACCTCCTATGAGTCGGTTTTTTTGGTCATTGTAAATAAGCTCATCGTTGGCAGAAAAAAATAAATTTGTTGACAAAAGGAGATGAAAATCCTTGTAGAGCTTTCAAAGTAAAACGTTCCACCAAAGAACAAAAGTCAAAATTTTCAACTTTATTTCTTGAAAAAAAAATGAGAAACCGGAATTGAAGCTGTAGATATATCCCAGCCAACTATCTTGGCATGTCTCCTATACAGTATTGTGCATCCGTATTTTGAAAATAAGTTCTGTACACCCGGCATCCCGAAACATTAGATGCACTGTTAAAACTACAGGTTGCATTCGGCACCTTTCAGGGGTGAAACGCTTGTTCACCAGCGGCACCCATTACGGAGCCGAAATTGCACCTCTAACTAGGGTGAAAAACAGGCACCTTTCAAAAAGTAGGCAGCCGGGGTGAAAAGAATGAACCTACGGAAAGAGAAATGGCACCCCTTACTGTAGATCCTCCTCCCCCCTCCCCCGTATTGTGTGCTTTTTTGAATATAATTGTGTTTTTTTTTTCTTTTTAATAGTTTTGTTTTGATTCATGACAGTCTACGTTTTGCACACTTTTCACATTGCATGAATTCAGTACTGGAAATGATTAAAACTTGTAATTACAGCATTTGATCATATTTCAGAGTTTTCAACATAGTTAAGGAGTGCTCATTGCTTTAATTCATCTGATCATTCTCTACATCAGTGTTTCTCAACCTCTTTTGACCCACGGGTCGGTAAAAGCAAATGAAAAACATTGCGGATCTGTGAAATTTTTATCCTTTTCTTAAAAATAAATAATAATAATTATAATAACTCTCGGGGCGGTAAAAAAAAACTTGTGAAAAAACTCTGCGTACTGATAAGTTTCTTTTTTTTTACAAAGTAATATTAAAAATGAATAAAACAATAAATATCTACAGACTTTATTTGGTATCAAAGAGTTGTCACAAATATATTTAAAGTTAAAGACGAGTAATTATTTCAATAATCATAGTTAAGTTAATGATTATTTGTGAGAAATAACCGCACCGAAAGTAAAATGTAGATGTACTTATGAATTATTTACATGAAGAGCCAAAAATATTCTGGGATATTAAAGTTACGGAAAAACAAAATCCTTTCTCGAACGTTAAAAATTTCAATCAAGAGTAACAATAAAATAAAATGCATATGAAATTTTTCGACAGTTGAAAAACCTAAAGAAATAAGAAATTCCTAACGCTAACGAAACATTAAACGCTAGCAGGAAATGATTCAAACACTTGAACGAAAAAGAAAAAAAAAAAGCTAGACGGAGAGAGATTTCCTTTTTATTTTTTTGCGCTCGCTGTTGTGTAGTAATCTACAAAGCACAAGAATCATTTTTATTTAGGTTCTCACTTGTTGATTAGTGATAAATTGCGGTTATTATTTTGGTGATTAAATGTTGCTTATCGAGTACTCAAGAAAATAATGATAGATATATTTAGTAGCGTTCTGAATGATGGAAATTTCACGACAGTAACGGTCAACTGAAAATAAACAACTAACGGTACTACGGTATCGTAACGAACTACCGGTAACTGAAAAGCATTAAACGTACTTTTAACTATGTTTGAAAGCCCTAAAACCTACAAAGTGATCAAAAGCTGTACTTACTTGTTATTTTAAAGAATTATCCTAGAAAAGTTGAGATTTAATCCAATAGTGTACTTCATTCAATGTGAAAGACATTGAAGCCACGCTTAGATGCAACCTATCATTCGTCCGCCATATTGAAGTGGTTGAATGGTGAATGTATGCCGGAAGCGCATGCGCTAGCAAGTCATTTTGCGATTGCTTGTTGTTTTGGCACCCCTGTTTACGATTGTCTGCTGTTTTCGCACCCCTGCTCTACTTCCTGGCTAGTATTGCACCCTTGGGCCCCTTGCTTTCACCTTAGGGGGAATATATTCACTCGTCTGGAACCTCTGGTTGTAACAGTGTGGACTCTTGTAAGGGGGGAGTGAAACAAAATCAACCTTGTTGTTTTAATGAATGCTCTGTTAGCTAGGAATTTAGGACGTAGTACGACAATTCAACAAAAGGGCTATCAGATGAAACATATTGGAAAATGAAACATATTGGAATGATATTTAATTATGATATTTTTGAAAAATAGTTACAAAAATGTGTGGACCCCCTATTTTCAAGCTTGGATCCAAGCTGTGGGTCAGGGGGGTCAGCTGTCAAAGATAGCTTGAAACTCAGTTTTGATAATTTTAAACTCCATAAATTGTTGGAAACGAGTAGCAGACCTTCTATTTGGAAATAATTATTACACTTATAACACCTTCCCTCTTTCGATAGTGTCTTGTCATATTTTAGCAATGACCTTCTCCATTGAGGAGGTAATATGGAGGGAGTGAAGACTCTTTCGTGAAGGAAAGACCTCGAGTCACGTGATAGCTTTTAAAGAAAACCATTGGAAGAAATCAGGTTTCCTTCGCTAGTTTCACGACCACCACGTCAACCATTCGTCGTTGTTGAGTCACGTGACTTGAAGTCTTTGCCCAAGCTTTTGCTAAGCCAATCATTGGACTAGCTCCCTCCATTTACTTATTCCTGCTCTAAGACCTCCTGCAACATCAGAAACTAGATCCGTCCTTGAATAATGCTCCTTCTTTTTTTTTTAGTTTAACTATCTCAGCTGTTGGCCTGCCAAACTTCCCGGGGGTCCTTAATTCGACACCAAGGTACGGTGCTGTCAGACACCATCAGCAGAGTACGTCAATTTCCTACAAGTACACGTCAATCGAATGCTGTTGGCTGCTAAGTTTTGGGCGGGAGATACGAGGGACATTGAATAATTAAAAAGGCAAATTGGTGTGGGGAAAAGACTGATGATAAAACATATTTCATACATTTGAAATCTTAAGTTGACCGCACTGTAGTGACTTCTAATTAGCGCATTGATCAACATTGCTCTGTTTATAGCCTCAAAAGTAAGTTAAACGATGTCATGTCGTCTTGAAACGTCCACATTGGTTGAAAAACGTTCTGTGATTCGTTTTTTAAATATTGAAGGTGAAAAATCAGCTAATGTGTCTTTTAGAATAATTAAAGTGTATGGTGAGGGTTGTATGAGCCGTAGAATTTTTTACAAATCGGTTGAACAGCTCATAAGATCGACATGTCAATGTCTGACAAACACAATTTTGGCCGACCAATTGAAGTTTGAACTTCCTGACTTCAAACTCGAATTGATGACATTATTTATGCAGCCCGCCGTGTCACAGATTGTAGTAAAGTTCAATTTAGTGTTGGTGCAGTTCATACTCAGAGGACAAGTGTGATTCTCCAGCAAGACAACGCACGCCCTCCAGTTGCTTAATTAACTCATGGAAACATAGCTAAAATGGGCTGGGAGCAGGGGCGGATGGGGATTGCGGGCAGCCGGGCAAATGCCCGGTGGGCCGCCTCTGTTGGGGCCGCATTGAATCTTTCAATTGAATAGTACAAAAAAAAAAAAGGAAAGAAAAAAAAAACTGATATTTCTTTTCTTTCCTTTTTTTTTTCTAATTAAAAAAACATTTAAATATCTCTGAAAATATAATAAACCGGTATATTTCTAAACTACTCATAAGAAAATCGCTGCTAGAAAAGTAATGGTTACAAAATTAAAAAAAAAAAACAAAATACTCCTCAAACTTATGCTGTGAGCAATCGGATATTTTACTGTGTGTCTGTAAATTCATCGATCGGCTGATAAGATAAATTTGATGCATAACTGTCCAGCAGGACTTTCTAAGATCCTAACAGCTGCCTGTAATAATAGTCTGTAGGGGACAATGAACATGTAAACATGTAAAGGCAGGGTCGTCGCCAGTTTAGGCGTAGAACCGAAGCTGCCAATTTTAATTTAGGGATGAACAAAATAAGAAAAGAAAGAAAACGTTCTCAGTATTAAAAAAAAATAGATAGTAGTAACATAATACCAAGTGGAATTCCCGTGACAAAAAGTATTTTTCCAGCAAAATTTTGAAAGAAAATGCAACCCTTGAATAATAAACAATTAAACCTCTGAATATTATTTAGGAACATCCACGGTTCTTAATTATAATTTACCTAAATAAAAGCAGCTGAAATTTTTCGGGACATTCTGACAAATTAAGATTTTTTTTTTTTCAACGAAAAAAGTATTCATTACATAGTACAAACCTATGACAAGTTTCAACTTAGTACAATAAATGAATAGATAAATAATTATGGCGGTTTCATAGGGGCATGCCTTAAACAGAAAAAAAAAAAAGTTAAAGCGCAGTAGGGGAGATTTAAAATATTGTAATGAATACCAAGCGTTTGAATGTATAAATCGAAAATAAAATAAAGCTTTATTAAGATATTCTAGCTGGTGGATATTTAAAGTAAAATAAAGTTGGAAGAAGACCTACGGTATCACTGAAAACTACCACATCAGTCCAAAATGTTAAAAGATTATTTTAACGAATCGTAAACACTTTAATTTCAAACAAATTCAAACAACAGGTTAGAAATTGAAAACTTCACTATAAATAAACAAAAGAACTAAAATGGTTTTGAAAAAAAAAAATGCTGCGGGGAGGTTTTTTCCATAACATTTGTATCAATAATTTAATAAAATGATAGGGACTCAGCAAAGAATGCGGAAGGTAGAGAGATCCTCGACCCTTACCCTTCATTTTACACCTCCAAGGTAGATTAAAAACGCGTTTTAAAACTTTTATTTTGAAAGAGTACAGGAGAAGTTTCTAAATCGGAACCCAGTCCCCCATCTCCTATTGCCTATCGTTACCAAAGATGGCCTACAACTTGCATTTAGGACTTAAAATTCGAAAAGCTTCCAGGAGAGTGATCAGCCAAATCCTGCAGAAGCGCCTCCACCCCATCTTTAAGAATCATTTAAAATTTCGTTTTTAGGACTACAATTTAGAAAATTTTCAGAGGTTATCGAATCTCTCCTACCCCTTGTATCACCAAAGATGGTTTGAAATTTCATTTTTAAGGCTTCAATTCCTTCAAGATTTCTAAGAAGAGCCTTCGAACCCTTTGTAACATCAGTGAATATCATCTACGACTGTGTTTTAGAATTCAAATTTCGAAAAATTACTGAAGGAAGGTCCCTGAACAGCTTTACCCACTAACATTACCAAAGATCGTCAAAAACTGCGTTTTAAAAGCTAAAATCGAAAATATTTCGTACCCAACACGCTCGCCATCATCAATAAAGGTCGTCTTAAATTTCATTTTATGAACTTAATTCCAAATTATCTCCCGAAAACTCCTAACCCTCACGTCATTGAAAGTCGACGAAATAACGTTTTTTAGCTTCAATTTCCAAGAATTGTCGGTCCCCTTTTACGTTATTAAAGAAGACCTACAATCCTTTTCTTTAGATTTCAGTTACGAAACAATTCTTGGATAACACCCTCGAGCCTCTTTCCCTCACATTACCTAAGATCACTACAACGCATTTTTAAGACAACTAATTCAAAAAAAATTCCCTGAGGGGGGGGGGGGGGAATCGGATCTTTGATATCATTAACATTGTCAAAGATAGTTTAAAGACGTTCATTGAAATTATACATTCTCTTTTCACGCGATATCGCGTGAAAAGTTCCAAATCATACACACACACACACAATCGTTATTGCACATAAGACTTTCAGATACTTCGGGGATATTTATCGGTAACAAACTTGTTGAAGAACTTCAATTTCAAAAAACATCACTCCCTCCCCCAAAGAGTGTCAACTGTCACCTAAATTGGCGCTTCGGGAACTTCAGTTGAGAGATTTTGCCTAGAAAGAATTCCTGAACGCCCTCCTTTCTCCCCAGTCTTTCCAAACATTGCTTACACATACGTTTTAAAGCTCTGATTTTGAAAAAGTTTTGGGGGAATTCTCCAAATACCCCCTCCCGCAAATATCGCCCAAGATCATCGAAAAATAATATAACAATACGTTTTCGAAGCTATAATTTCAAAATCTTCCATGGGAGTGCCCCCGAACCCCTCCGCCTATTATCTACACGAATATTACTTTTAAAAAACATCGCCTCCCCCCCCCCCCCGAAAAGCGTCAACTGTCACCTAAATAGGCGCTTTGGAAACTTCAATTGAGCAATTTTGGCTAGAAAGAATTCCTGAACCCCTTCTCTTCTCTCCCCCCCTCCTAGTGTTTCCAAACATAGCTTACACATACGTTTTAGAACTCTGATTTTGAAGAAGTTTGGAGAGAATTCTCCAAATACCTCCTCCCGCAAACATCGCCAAGATTATTTAAAAAGTCTAAAAATACGTTTTTGGAGCTATAATTTTAAAAACTTTTCGAGGATGGGCCTCCGAACCCCCCCCCCCCCCCCCCCATAATCAGCACGAATATTACACTTTTTACTATGCAAGTGTTTGTATTATTGATTATTTTTCTCCACATTCGTAAACGCAGATCTCCTAATTTGAATCCTGAAATTCTAATGATGACTCCCTTCTAAAACTAAAAGATGTATCATCCGCTCTATCCTTTACATTTGGAAAAAGAAAAACCTAAAGGGCGAAGGGGGAGGGGGCGTCTCCTCATCAAGGAGCAAGTCTTAAGGGGCCGACTGACATGTAAATGCAAGGGCCGGTTCATGCTGTCCCATCCGCCGCTGGCTGGGAGGTATCGCCTCTTCCTCCTAATATCCTCGATTAAGAACCCTCTGATTTCCTTTTTCTTAATCCATTGAAGAGGCATCACCCGTGGAGAAGTTCCAGAATAAAGAGGGTGTCAAGAAATTTTGTAGGAAACGGGCTCCGGACATCAAGACAAAGAGTTCTTTGCAGTCTCTATAAGAAAATTGGTAACCCATTTGGACAAGTGCCTAAATGTTGATGGGGATTATGCTGAAATGTAGGAAAAGTACTATTTGTGGAAAGAGAAACGATTTTTCCTCCAGGTCAGTTTATCTCCTTATTTATTGAATGACCCTCGTCTTTGCTATGAAATCTGTACTGTACATACTTCGTACACAAAAGACTTTACATTTTTAAATACTAGTTCGTAAAATATGGAAGTTTTGGAACGAATAAAAACTTACGTTCAGGGACGATGAGAGGTCAGTCCGTGTCAGCCTCGACGGAAATAGGGGCCTTTCACGGAATTAGAGTAGTATAGATTTTAAAAGTTTTATGGGGGAAGAGCCCGGCAACCAGCCTGACAAGGGGCTCGTTGCCGGGCTGGTTGCTTTGGCTCTCAGCGGCCCTTAAAATGTGTTATTTTCGTCGAAGCAAACCTCGTGAAATTTTGTTCGGACCCTTTCCCGACATGAAAAATTGCTTCCTAGTAGGGCTCGACAGATGGCATTTTTTGGCCGATTGTTCAAAGATGGCCGATGGCCGATTGTTTTCCTCCAAATGGCCGATTGCCGATGGCCGATGCGTTGGCCGATGGCAAAAAAAAAAAAAAAAAAATAAATCAAACAGAAATAAATTAATAAGATTATCAGGGATTTAAAGGATCGTTTATTCATTTCACTTTACTTCCTTTCTACGAATAAAGAATGGTATAATCACAAAAAAAAAAAAAAAAAAAAAAAAAAAAAAAAAAAAAAAAAAACAGATTTCGACCTAAATTTCTATTTTACGATCACCCAATTTAAATTTCATAAAGTTTTTCCGGCACATTTGTACATGCATATGTACTTAAGAACATATAGATGACCGAAATATCCATTTTGAACGCCTCCTCAGTTAATTATCGCAAATTCTCGCGTAAACTTGCGTCACTCAAAAACGTTATGAAATAGTATGTTAAAAACACATACGTACGTAGTATGATCTAAAAGTTCAGGGACAAGTTGTATAAAACCTTACCTTGAATAGTTCACATTACCGAAGCACATCTATCAACAAAATAGTCACCTTGGACGACTATGCACTTCTGCCAACGTTCGTATAGCTTTTAGAAGCACTCCTGTGGAAGACATTTTTCGCAACCTCCTGTAAGACCTCTTGCGCTGCTGCTTTAACTTTATTGTGGGGAAGAAGGCGAGTTTCATGTTGAGGCTTAGCTCCGAGTGACTTTTACTTGTTCAAAGCCACAAAAAAAAAAAAAAAAAAATTTGCATGGACGTCGCTTTCTCCCGTCAGGAGAAGATAAAGCTGCATCATAGAAGGTTGCGAAAAATGGCTTCCAGGACTGATTCCAAAAGTTTTATGAACACTGGCAGAAGTACATAGTCTCTCACGGTGACCTTTAAAAGGTGGACGTGCTTCGGTAATGAGTAAGTCTATTTTGAGTAAGGTTCTATACAGTTTGTTCCCGAACTTTTGGATCGTACTACGTACAATCTGTATAGGGTGTAGTTATGCTTCTCCTTTTTTGACTGCTGTATGATGAAAGAGAAAGAACAACAGCCAAAAAAAATAAACTAAAATAAAGAAAAGAAAAGAACGAAAAAAAAAGGAAGAAAAACAAAGAGACTGTTTAATAACCAATAGATTTTTTTTTTGGATTGAACATATAACTAAGATTTCAGTAATATTGTAATAATGTATGGATTTAGGTACACTAAAAATAGTTTAAAAACATTAAATTATGTTATTTAATCATTCAAAAAAAAAACAAATAATAATAAAAATAAATTTAAAAAAGTAATAAGAATAAAACTATGAAACCGTCAACAAATTACGCAATTAAAGTGGAAAGATTGCACGCAGACATTTTTTAGTCATCAAATTAAACAAAAAAGGTATCAGATAAATTACAATATTAAATCATAATAGGAATATTTTTGTACTTATTTAAAATTTATGAATAGAAAAGTTTGCATTTTTCATAAAAGCTATCATAGTGACATACATTTTGCTGAAAAAAGAAATAGCCATGAAAAGAGCGAGGTGCTTAAACGCAGCTACAATAAAAAAAAACTCAATATTTACACCAAGTTAATAACCGAAATAAATATACTACTTGATCTGATGTTTGCACACATAATATTGAACAATTTGATTGTTTAATCTTTTATGAAGCTTTACAAACAAGTTCAAATTAAATTTTTAAATTTAACAATAATTTTCTGAAATTTAAAAAAATGCATAATAGAAAATCCTTGAAACTTTTCTATAAAAAACGAAAATAACTAATTCATTGATTTTATATAAATACATAAAAATCGTTACTTACAACAGAAAAAAATCGATCGCTATTAATGATGCAAAAAAGAAGGCGCATTACGAAATATAGGTGAAACAAGTATGAGAAATACGCAAAATGACATTTCTTGACCAAAATAAATAATCGCTATAAATATTTGAGAAATGCCTGAAACGACGAGGGAGGGTTGGGGGGGGGGGGTCACCCTCTGATTTTGGAGTAACTCACACTTTGGCCCCAACTTAGGCCTTATTTTTTTAGTACAGAACCGCTACCACCAATGCATCGGAAGAGTTTCTGAATCTACTTCAGCACTTCTGAAGAAAAAATTCAAAAGTCCCTTTGATTTTCGAATTATGTCACAATTCAAAACGTCTTTAATAAATTTCTTACATTAATGCTTTAAATTCTTTCTAAACAATAGATAAAGTTTGAAAAAAAAATATCTAAATGGTGTTAATTTAAAGAACTCAGAAGTACAACTAGAGTTTAATTTCAGAAATTGAGGTAGTGGGAGGAGGGGCACGCAAGTGTTCTCGGAAATTCAAAAAATAGTCGTAAAAAATCGAGTTCAAAATAATCATAAAAATGGAGCAGAAAAAACCTTTTTAAACTTGCACCCGAGTTTGTTTTGACATGCAGTGGCGGATTTAAAATACAGCAAATGTTGCAACTGCACGAGAGGCCCCATAACTATAGGGACACCGTAGGAGTTACAAAAATGCTTATGATAAATGTTTTACAACTTCTGTGATAGAGAAATAGGACCCCAAAATGTATTTCGACAGGCCCCAAACTTGTAACTCCGCCGAAACGATACAGAAAAGACAGCATTACTATGATTCATATTACAAATATTGAAAAATTAAAAATTACCGCCGATTCAACGGGAATCTACCAAAATGACACAAAAACCGGTTTCGCCATCTCATATTTGTTTCCATGGTTTCCAATGCGGCAATGTATCACCAAATGATCGTCAGTCTGAGACACTATATTAGTTTTACATCGAAATAAGTAATTAATAGCTACAAAAAATGAGTAAACCGGCTTTTCAGGACACCCGAGCGAAGACAAAAAGGGAAATGCACAACTGGAACGTACGCACACCGCACATACGAAAACTTAACCTTCTACAGCTTACCATCTTTGAGTTATGACTTATGAAAGATATATACGTACATCCAACTGCAAGAAACAACGCAATAGATAACTTGTTTGGTACCTGAATGTAGTATTAAAAACTCTTTTAGGAGTGACTAAAATAGAAATTCATACTGAAATTTAAGTAAACAATTTTAAACTCCCAAAAATCAAAAACTCCTTTTACTTTGTATTAAATAGTAAAAACAGCAAAGGTCCTTTTAAAAAAACATCGCCCTATTCCATCGGCTTTTTGATGTATTTTAAGGCCGATGGGCCGATGTTTCCTGCAAGTTAGCATCGGCCGCCGATGCCGATGCCGATGGCTAAATTGTTGAACCAACGGCGCCGATGGTCCGATGCATCGGCCAGGCCGATGCATCGGTCGAGTCCTACTTCCTAGAACATGCTATTTTTATGACCAAGCCCATCAGTCAAAGTTTTCGGGGGGGGGGAGACATTTATGTACTCAATACCTTTTGTAGGGAAAAATAACAAAATGCATGCACAATTACATTATGTTTCTGAAATCCTGTTAGAGGTAGTTGACTTCAACCCCTCCTGATCTCCAGGGCCCGATTAAGACATCAGGGAGCTCGAGGCCTAGAAATTTCTTGGGCCCTATGCGGTCAAGCTTTACTCCTTTAGTCTAACCAATTTAATCAATTGTCTGAACCAATTTTAGCCATTTAGGGGGCCCCTAAAACGCGGGGCCCCTAGGCCAGGGCCTAGTTAGCCTTTTTAATAATCATGTCCAGCTGATCCCCCCAAAATGACGGGACTATCAAATGCGTAAAATCATGTTCTTGATTTTCAGAAAGGCTTTAGAGGAAGAGAAAACATTCTGTAATCCGTACGAACCGAAAATTTATCTGCAAATGTCGAAATAAATTTTTTGTGACACCCAATAAAAAGAGGCGAAACCGCTCAAGCTCCTTTTAGGTCTTCTTCCATAAGGCTTTGGGCGCAATATCCGAAGCCGTGAGACGATCTACACCCTCCCCTCACAATCCCAATCGATTCCGGCAGGTGGCCAGATCGATGGATCTGCCAGCGCCCCCTAACGTTGGAGATGATGACAGTGTCATCTCATCGATTGCTATGAAAAGGGGGGAGGGGAATCGAGATTAAAAGGAAGCACGAAAAGGACTTTGAATACAGTAACTAGCAGCAAACCTTAATCGTTCAAATAAAGCAAAAAAAAAACACACATTTTCATAGCGGATTTGTTTATTTACTCCTGAATAGAATGGAGTTGTACCCAACTCGGTCATGGCGATGGCGCTCGCAGACTACGCCATTAAAATCGTTAGGGGGGTTGTTTTCAGTAGAATTTTTCTTTTTGGGTGGGGGCTCTCGCTCTTCTGGGGTTCCCGTAGCCTTTTGGGTGTGCTCCCTTACTCTTGGGAGGGGATGGGCACCCCTGCATAAACAGCAGAAACATACAAGAGCCGAACTTTAAAAGTTCCAGGAGGTGCACATACGAAGTTTCGAAATGATGTCTCGATTACACAAGGTCACCTATAGATTGCGTGTAAGCAAATTAATGTATGTATGTAGCTTTTATGAGAAAATTCTACGCTGAAATACTGTAAAAGTGAAAACTACAGAGACAAACATGGCCAAACTTGGTAAGGTGGGTACGCCAAACAAGGCCGCGCAAATAGACTTTGGCACAGTGGGGTCGATGTTCAGACGTGGTTCATGGTGCCTGAACTTCATCAACGTGACATCTTAGATCCCTTGGTTTTTATGACGGGGATTCACTTTGAAATTTTTTGTGCCGGATACTTACTCAAAAACAGTTTTCCTCGGATGACCGGATCATAAACCGTCTCTTTTCCATTTCTGTTATTACTCCGGTTATCGGGTAAAGTGGTCATATCGTCGCCTCAGAGCAACAGTAAGATATCTTAGTGTTATTTCTGGGACTAGATATTTTACTGTTGCTCTGAGGTGACGATATATCAAATAAAAGACTGTATATTTGGAATAAATGGAAAAATGAAGGTAATTTTTCCATTTTAGATATCAAGAATTAGGAATTAAGTTTTGATCAATAAAATTTTAACTCTGGCAATACTTTATTTCATAAAAAAAGTCTTTTTTTTTCTGTGAAATATTTTAAAATTTGAAAGTTTTTTTAAACTTTTTTGTAAATTTTTGTTTATTAGAATTTTTATCAGATTGATTGTGCAAGCTGCTTCCCTCAAGAACACGTTTGCATTAACAGCTAAGCTGGACTCATTTTCTTTATCTTTACTAATAATAAAGCTGAAAATCTCTCTGTCTGGATCTGTCTGTGAGGATCTCTGTGACACGCATAGCGCCTAGACCGTTCGGACGATTTTCATGAAATTTAGCACAGAATTAGTTTGTAACATGGGGGTGTGCACCTCGAAGCGATTTTTTGAAATTCGATTTTGTTCTTTTTCTATTCCAATTTTTAGAACATTTTCCCGAGCAAAATTATCATAAGATGGACGAGTAAATTACCAAGTTATCATAACGTGGAACAACCGTAACATGGGCAAGTCAATTGGCGAGAAATTCATCATACATTATTTGTAAATATACAGGCGAACCAAAAGACCTTTTAATTTTCTTCTACAGGCAAAGCCGTGCGGGTGCCACTAGTATGTAATACTTCAGAAGTAAGATAGGGTAAAGTAGTCATAGGTTAGTCTTAACATATATCTTCATCTGAAATCACTTAATCATTATTTATATGACAGATATCAGTTTAAATATTATTTTACTAAACATTTACAGTTTTTAAAGTAAACTGGATTAAGTAAAAGAAGGGTTAGATGTGATATACATCAATTGAATTAGGGAACCCTGTAGTATACGGAAAATTCTTTGCATTTCTTCTGCAACCACAGTATCAAATTTATTCCGGTAGAATAATTTATGTCCCCTCCCAAAAAACCCGTTAACGTTCGGTAGAAAGTGGAAGATTAGAGATAGAAGTGTTTCATATACATTGTATAATTAAATAAAAATTAAACAGTTCTTCCTTCTTTTTTTTTCATAAAAGTAACGTTTTTTCAGAACTCTCTTTGGGTGTAATATTTTCTTACTATATAATTTAGGTAATTTAGACACTCTATTCAGAAGCTACCTTCAATATATTCCTAAGAAATAAAATATTGGAAATTATTTTCACACCTTCTCTGATGATATTGATGAAATCAAGACTTAAAAATTATTAAAATTCTTGGTGAATCAAAGGTGGTTGACCATAAAAAATTTGTAATTTCTTTAAATGAAGTTAATTTTTTCAAAAGACCTAGGTGTGTTGAGTACTGAAAAAATTATGGTTATTTATGATGGTTTTACATCAATTTTTTTTTTAAACTATGACCAATTTACCCCACCCCAGGTCATTAACACATATGAAAAAGAAACTACCACAAAGATAGTTAGATCATATTTTTTTTCTTCCAAAAATTCAGTGGAATGTGTTTTTTATTAAGGTAATGTGAAATAACAACGAAAAACATTTGAAGTTTTTAAATAAATTTTTGTATTCATTATTTATGTTACGGATGTTGAAAAATATGGATTTTTTGACCACTTTACCCCACCAGATCCTAATTTTCTTGATCGCAACCAGTAGAAAAAGATCATCGGTGGCGATATACCTAGCGTTAGACCATACAAAGTGAGGGGGACGCAATTGGGAACCGGGACGAAATATGGCTATTTTACCCTACACTTACATTACGGAAAAGTTAACAATCCTTTTTTGCAGCACACTGTTAATTAAAATATTGAGTGTTACTCAAATTTTCCTCAAACATAAACATCAATTTATATTATAGTTAAGGTAACACCGTCCGTAATTGGCAGGTCACCAGTAGTTGGAACTTCTAACAAAAATGTCCTAAAATAAAATTCCAATCTTCTAAAAGTAGAAAACTATATACCAACTGAACGTACATTTATTTTAAAATTTACAACTTCAAATCATGGCACTAAACGGTAGCAGTGCACAGGAAAGAGAAAAAATTGTGACTTGTGTCAAATCAGCAATTTTTATTGCAAAAGCTTCTTCTCTGGCTTAAGGAAAGCATGCGCATCAATCCATTAAAATCTGACTTAAATTATATTTTAAATTTTCGTTGTCAAAAGTTTTGTTTAATTGAAAGGTGTTACTTTGAGTGGGTAGAAGTATATTTCTGTCCCTTTTTGAATTTTTGAAGTAATGATGGATGCCATTTAGTGATGCTTCAGTTTTGATAGTCTCCAGTAATTGGCACATGTGCCTATAAACACTAATGTGTTGTGCAATATGTCACTAGTTTGGTTTCTAATACTTTTGCAGCAACTATGTTAAATGGGCTCTACTATTGATTTAAATCCTACAGAATATACTGTTAAATTTTTAAGAGAAGAAATAAAAAACAAATATGTTTAGCCATCAGTCAGATATTGCGGCAGTAAAGAATTCTTTCATTTTTTATGGTCCCTTAGAATCATCGGGTTAATGTTCCTTTTTCTGTGGAAATAGCTATAATTCGTAAAATCAAAACTGCTAAACCAACTAATGAATCAGCAATAATCTCGATATTTTTTTCCATACAACACTCCACATTTATTTTTATTTCGCTAAAATACTTTTTCAACGTCATGATTACTTTAACTTAGCTTTAACATTAATTAATGTAAAATTACCAACTTTAAATTAACATTAATTATGTTTCTTATGATGATAAACTTTGTATGTAATCTAAAAGTGAAAAATAAAGTGATTTTCCTGTTCTATTAACATGTGCCAATTACTGAATCACAAGGTGTCATACACTGGGGTATCAGGTGCCAATTACTGGTGATTTTGGTAGCTTTTTATACATATATTTTTATAAAAACTTCAATTAAAATAATTTTGGTTTTAGCGAACTAAATAGATGCACAAATGTGCATTCTTTGATACAAAAATATTTACAAGTGAATATTTTTTTCTAAGTAATGAAAACAGAGGTAAGTTTAAGGACAAACTGTTAAAGTGCCAATTACTGGGGTCGTTACCCTACCGTTCCTTAGAGATTTTTGCTCGTCCAAGCTAAAAAAATATCCTTACTCAAAAAAAAAAAGAAAAAAAAAAGGAAAGAAAACCGCATAATAATAATCTCATACAAAATCTTTTACGTGGATTTTGTGAGTAACCTTCGTAGTTTTCTATGATTTCTCATCAATATTTATTACTTATGTACATTTTATATTACAGTAATTACTTATCTTATTCACAACGTAATTCTTTTTTTTTTGTAACAATTCTTTAACACTAAGTTTTATTCCCATATTTTTTAATTCGTGTATTAAAAATTTCACAGGTGTTTAACGTTCTCCAAGTAGAAAGTTTTTTTTTTTTTTAAAGAAAGAAGGAAAGAAAGCAAAAAGAAAAGAGAAAAAAGGGAAAACCTCGACGGTTTGTTAAAATAAATCACTTTTTTTTCTTTTTGCAAAATCAAAAAAGAAAGAAAGAAAGGAAAAGAAGAAGAAGAAAAAAAATCATCACCGGTCCACGATTTAAAAAAAAAATCAAAAGCTCTACCTGTCCGCGGATCAATAAGTCGTTGATGTAAAAAACCATAATTTTATTTTAAATAAGTACTAGTATGTGCTACTAGTATGTAATTCAACTCTCGTTGTCATGTTAATATGAAAAACCAAAGAAACGTTCAATGTGGTCATGAGAGTCTAATAAGCAACTCGTGATTGCTCAAAAAGAAAAAGAAACATTACAGGGTGTACCGAAAGAAGTGCTTTCTTGGATCATCTGAAAAATTCAAAAGAAAAAAAAACAATAGGATGCGAAAAGTTTTATTGCCTGCAAATAAAATAGTCATGATGATTATAACCATCAATGATTATAATACATCATTGATGAATGGTATAAAATAGCGTCTTTTTGATAGTGTGTAAACTTGAGCAAATTGACAGTAAACAAAAGTCAACAAGATGCGAAAGGATTTGCCGTTTGCAATCAATAAATTGTTGGTTCCGAACCTTTTCAAGGCTATTACCCATAAAATGAGAAATATTTAAACAAATATACCAAAAAATTTATCCTTTTTTTTTTTTTTTGAAGTTACGAAAAATGAATAACTTATATTGAATTTTAATCTTTCAGACAAAGAAAACATCTGTTTCTTGGACAGTTATTAAAATTAGAAGCAGTTAATAAGAGAGTTGGGGGCTGGTAGTTCTTCAGCCAATGTTCATCGTAAGTCTAGTTCCAAGTTTATTATCAAAAAACTAAAACTTTCCTATTTACTAACTTTTTATTACGAATCCCTAATGACTACCAACTATATTGACACGCTTTTATTTATTTATTTATTGATTTGTGACCCAACAATAATCCTTGTACTTATCTTTAACCCTCGGAAAATCTCGTTTTACCTCTTTGAGTACAATTTCCCCAAGTTAGTTCCAGTTTTGTATATCAATATAACAGACAAGTGGTAGAAAATAAATTTTTCTCCCCCAATCACCTGTGTTTTTTAATGAGGTATAATTTTCTTCAAAATTCATTGCTTGATTATTTCGATACTTTGAAATGTGCGCTTCAACATGTGCTATCAGATTTTCTGCTTTGTTAACAACATTTTGGTGTTTTTTAAAAACTATTTTGAAAGTCACTTTCGTGTACCTTGATCATGCATTTTGCTTGTCTTGTACCTTGGGCACCTAAAACATGTGGGTAAGTGGATGAACAAGGTACAATCAAGGTACAAGCGGGAAAAGAAACAAGGAAGACTGCGGAAATCAAAAATCCTTACTGATGCACCCGAAAAAATGATTTGAAAGCTTCACAAGCCAGAATATGCAGTTTGAAGAAGAAAAAAAAATGACCAAGTAGCGAAGAAAACGCTCAAATATGACAAGAAGAGATCAAAGAAAAATTAAAGAGGAAAGTTCAGAAGAAGAAAATGATAAGTGGAGTTCATCTAGTGAACAAGAGGATGTCCAGATGGAAGACTATCTTATGAAATTGATAGCAGAAGATCAGGAAACACAGACTCACAGGATGTGATTAAGCGAGAGTGGGATTTGACTATAATCAAGCAGAAAGTATTGGCAAATGGATTCTAGTATCTTTCTTGACGGAAAACGTACCCAAATTTTATGGGGGCTAGGTGGTTGAAGCTAATCACAACGACCAAACAACTGGGAAATTTTTACGAAAGAAGAAAAATGCTTCTACATGGCATTCGCTTGAAGACGTTTGTAGAGTGAAGTTGCAGATGTTAACCCTAGCCGCTGGCCTACAAACGAACTGAGATCCAATTTAACATTACTTTTGATGGGATAACTTTTTAGTATCTGCAATATGAGGTAAAATTACAAAAAGTGATTGACTGGTTTGTTGCCCAAGGTGCAATCAAGGGCGCTCAAGGTACAACCCTTAATTGTACTTTGGGCAGAAAATCACTTTAAAAAAATCACCAAAAATCACCTAATCAAAAATTTTCAAAATGTCGAAAATAAATAGAAAGCTAACAAGCAGGAGACCCCATAGAATCAAAAACCATTTGTTTTACATTGCGTTAACATGCTAAAAATTAATGTTGGAAAAAAAAAACTGCCCAAGATACACGACCTTCCCCTACCACTTTCCATTCAAACACCCGAAAAAACCTGAAGTGGAACCAGTTAAATTCCTTTAGCTATTTTTAAACCGCGATGGAAATTACAGATATAAAATCTTTTCCGAATTAAATAATAGCTTCTGTGAGAAGTATGGAATCAAAATTTCAAAAGTCTGAACAAGCATTCTTCAATTTTAAATGCAGTAAAAAGGTCATGTTTTTACTTCAAATGATGTCAACTACGAAGAGATTTTATGTTCAAACGTCAAAGGATCAGTTATTGTCCGTTTTTCACAAGAAGGCACTTGACTCCTCCCTCGTCACGTGGTGTCCGATGATTCTATTCCGCTGTATTCGACACAAGATATATTCGGATCCTAGCATTTTGTTGTAAAAGCAGCGGTTTTTAAAATGTAAGAACAACAAAAATGACAACAGACAAGTGAAGTAAGTGATATAAAGGACACAGACTTTTTTGCACATTAAAATGCACAACCAAGTTAAGGTTGTCTGGTTGTCTCCTTTAGAAGCTCGTGGATTGCGTACCAATCACACCCGCGTAAAATGGAACTCTGCGTTTGAGAAGGCGTGGCGAAGTGCGGAACGAAATACCTACCCGAAGGGCACAGTGTGCTTTAGTATATATATATATATATATTCGAGGATAGAGAATATCAAGCTGCAGTGAAATATGATCAGATTACACTCTTATCCACACATGAAAGAAATGAAAATTTTTATATCGAAAATCTACAAAATTGCCTTATTGTACTGAATTTACGCTCCATTTCAAGAACCAAAGGATGCTTTTTTGATCTCTCCAAGATTAATTAACAGACCTTTTAAGGTTTGACTATAACATTTCTTCACAGTTGTCATTTTTCAAAACAAAAATGTGACCTTTTTACTGTATTAAAAATTGGAGAACATTATAGAGTTTTTGCTCAAAATTTTGAAATTTTGATGCCATCTTCTTCCCACAGAAGATATTATTTGATTCAAAAAAGGTTTTATATGTGCAATGTCCATGGAGTTTGGCCATTTAAAGAAGGTATTACATTTCGTTCCGGAAAAAAAGTGCAAAACGAGGCGCCCAAGTGCACACTAACGGTCGTATGACACTCCGTACGCGGTAAAGCCGAGGCGGCTAGTCTACTAAAATATGTGCGCGTCTATCTGTCTGAAACCTCATATCCTCGAGAACCACTGTTTAGGGAAAGGTCTAGAGATGAAAACAGTCGGAAAAAAACCGGAAAATTTCCGAAAAAACGAAAAAAAAAACCGTTTTTTTCCGAATGAATAAATTTTCACTTCGGAAAAATTGAAAAAAAAAAAGAATTTTTCATCTTTTCAGGGTTTTAATTGAAATTTTCAGCAAAAAGTTATTAGAAATTTCTCAAGCTTAAATTCGGATGCAATTTCCTCTTCCCTCCTGTTTTCTGTTAAAATACTCTCTAACGGTAATGCAAGTTGTTGTATGACAATACATTTTGCATATAGATCAAAAAATGTTCAATAATACTTTTTACAAAAAAGCTCAAACCAATAACCTTAGTGAAGAATTTATTTTCCTTCTTCATAAAACAAACAAGCATAACTTTAATCACAAAACTATGTTTCTGCTGACTGCGAACCAAATGTACAGGTTGCGGCAAAAAAAAAAAAAAAAAAAAACTCGGACAAGCAATTTTCAAAGAAACTTTATTGAAAATAAATAAACTAACAAAACACAAAAAATAATAATATGAGAAGACCTTTAGCAATCATTAAATTTAATTGGTTTCAAACTAGCAGCCTTTTGCAGTAATACAGAGATGCAACTGCTTATTGAAATTTTCATTCAAGGGCAGCAAGTTCTTTTATCAATCCTGTTCCCTATAAAGCAATTGGTTTAGAAAGTTCAATTTTATGTGTAGTTTAGGGTAAACCTTTGACTTTAAAATAGGCCATACAGTGTAATAAATGGGATTGATGTCGAACGAGTAGAGCGTCCACTCAAAAGATGATATCATGTCAAAAACAAAGCGCCTTGCACCACTCTTGTCTTTTTGGCCATATGAATCGGTGTGGAGTTAAAGGAAAATGTCCAGTCTCTACAATGCTGAAGTGCTCTTAGGCCCACAGAAGTACAATAACTTCTAAAATGTCCTTTTGGTTCACTTTTTGATTCATTTTACGTCAGTAGGGGAAAAAGGCCGATTTCGCTGCAGCAGGCGGAGGTGCGGAGGGACCTCCGCCTCTGACCACCGCCTCTGACCTCCACCTGTGACCTCCGCCTCTGACCTTGGATAACACCGCCTCCCAGGGCCGCCGCGAGGGTTTTCGCGCGCCCACGTTTTTGGACTTTGTCGTTTTTTACTTTTAGGGAATGGCAACACTTTGTAGAAGATTAGGAGGTTTTTTACTTTTCGGATGGCAACACTTGTTGCTATGTTTTAACTTTTTGGATGACAACTTTTAAGAATGTTCGTGGCGCCATCTATTGAGAGGATGATTTTTTTTCCGGTTTTAGAATTTAATTATGTTTATTTTTACAGAGTGTCGGGAATCGAACACCCAAGCTTTGAGTTAGCAAAAACGTATGCTAACCACTATGCTGTATTTTCCATTACTCTTTCAGTCTTAATGTGAATCTGTACCATGACAACGAATATTACAATTAAATTAATTTTAAAACCATCAGTTAATTCACTCTTTAGTACTAATCATGGCATATCATTAACTGAATTTCAGCACATATTTTGAAACTATCATCATTATTATTATTTTCCATAATAACAAAGTTTTTCACTTAAGTAAATATTTATTTAAATACAACCCATTCGAGATTTTAGATTTATTTCAATGATTTGTGGACTTAAAATATATTTTAAACTTTGATTTTTTTTTTTTTTTTTTCATGCATTTCAAACTTTATCATTTTTTTTTACAACATTGATTCTTTGCATGAATTTCAAAACTTGCAATCAATTTACTCTCAGCATTAATTAACACTTATCATTAACAAATTTTCACGGATTTTTTTAAAATCATCTTAAATATATTTTTTTCTTTTTTACTTTTATACAACGAAATATTTTTTCTAACTTGTTAAATTTCCGAAGAAATAATTTTCTTAACTAAATTTTTTATCTTTGTCGAATTTACAAAATAATTTTTTTAACTTGTAAAAATTTGGAAGAAATAATTTTCTTAACTAATTTTTTTTTTTACTTTCATGCAACAAAATATTTTTTCTAACTTGTTAAAATTTCGAAGAAATAATTTTCTTAACTATTTTTTTCTTACTCGTAATTTTTTTTTTATTACGAATAAAAATGAAATCAATTTTTTTTTTTTACTTTCATACAACAAAATATTTTTTCTTACTTGTTAAATTTTCGAAGAAATAACTAACTTAAACATTCTTTCATACATTTTGTACTTAAACTTCTTTTCCCCATCACTATGCACTTTGATTATTTTTTCACAATTTTTAGACGGTCTATTTTCGGGTATTTCAAACTTCGATTATTTTCGAACTATTAAGAGCCATTGCCTGTAAGGATCAGGCAGGTTGTGATTGTTGACATTTTTAATTTTCTTTATTTTTGCATATGTTGTTCCTTATCATGAATGTAATGTAAATCCAAAAAATGAGCTTTCTATGACTTACCGTTTGTGGGAAATTAAATTTTTAAATTTAGGGGGCGTGGCACATTTTTCCGTGCTTTTCAAATTTACAGATTTTAAAGTTCTTGTTGCTTCAAGCGTCTTTATAATGACATGGATTTTTAAATTCCATATCATTATGTGGTCATGTTAGATATTATTACAGCTGTCAAATCGGTGTCACTACGAGGGCGACGCTCACAAAGTCCGTTTAAAAATGACCGAAAATGAAATTTTTAATATATTCAAGGCCAATTTTCTCAAATCGCTTTCATGATGACACCAACGTTTTTACATCCATTTCTAGCTACACTTGCATACATCAAAAATATGTAATAAAATTGGTGTCACTATAAGAGCGCCAGAAGATATTGGAACTTTTATTTGATAAATTTCACAAAAACGCAATTGTTTAAAATCTAACCACCACTCTCGCCCTCATAGCAGAGATCTGAAACTAATTAAGTTTGATAACCAACATGTCTGTCTAACATTTCAACTAAAAAAATCGGTGTCACTCCTATTACTTTCAGAAATATAATCATTCGAAATTAGTATGTTATGGCGTTATTTAAAGAAAGACTTTTCAAATTTGAATGGCTTTTTGCACCGTTTGTTTTAAACTTTATTATAAAATTACAGTAGTGACACCTAAAATAATGTGTTTCTAATACTTTTTGTAAAAAAGCTTTTTAAAAAGCATTAGAAACACAGTAAATCGATATAGGTACAGATGAACGTATTGTGTAATGTGCATTATAGGCTGAAATAGTCATAGTAATATTCATAATTTTTTCAATCATACTAATTTTTATCTGTTATTTATATTAAAAATGCAACTATTTATTTTTACCTAAACTAAATTAACATAATGAATTGCATAGTTATGATCATAATGCATTACATAGCAAATATTCAGAATCTGAAACAAAATTTGAGGATGACGTAGACAAAGAAGACATAAAAAATTAAATTAACCAGCTTCAGAAAGACGGTCATCTCTTATTGAAATCTGGTAATTTTGTAGCACTAAAGCTTGGGAAAACATGGTATCCCGGAGAAAAGGTAGAAGTTGATTATTTGCTAATCTAACTACAACTAGTCCCCTCATAGCAGAAATCTGAAACTAATTGAATTTGATGACCAACATGTTTGTCTAACATTAGGCCTAATAAAATTGGTGTCACTCCTACTACTTTAGGAAATATAATCATTCGAAATTAGTATGTTGTGGCAGGGTTTTTTTTCCATTTGTTTATTTATTTTTCCATTTATTTCCATTTATTTTAAAATTTATTTTATTTGTTTATTTTTTTTTTTAATTTTAATCTTTTTACATCCAGATAGTTTTTGTTTTGTTACAAAGAAGTGTAACTTTTAACATAAACAGCTATGGGCAGTAAGGGCGTCTTTATCTTGAACAGAAAATGCTCGTTTTGATATAGCTAGATTATCATACCAATATACTCGCCTTGTTTTCCGGAAAAACAAATTTATTTATTCCAACCCTTCTTGCCATGCATTTGACCTTTAAGTGCAAATGGTCAACTTCTACTATTTCTCCGGGATACCATGTTTTCCCATCCTTTAGTGCTACAAAATTACCAGATTTCAATAAGAGAGGACCGTCTTTCTGAAACTGGTTGATTTGATGCTTTCCATTTTCTTTGTTTTAATCTACGTCATCCTCAAATTATATTTCAGATTCTGAATGCTCGCTATATAATACATTATGTTCATAACTATACAAGACTTTATGTTTATTTAATTTAGGTAAAAATGAATAGTTGCATTCTTAATATAAATAACAGACAAAAAATTAGTATAGTTGTAAAAATATGAAGATTAGTATGACTATTTTAGCCTATAATGCCCATTACACAATACGTCCATCTGTACCTATATCGATTTACTGTGTTTCTAATGCTTTTTATAAAGTTTTTTTTAATAAAAAAAAAAACATTAGAAAAGCATTATTTTAGGCGTCACTACTGTAATTTTATAATAAAGTTTAAAACAAGCGGTGCAAAAAGCCATTCGAATTTGAAATGTCTTTCGTTAAATAATGTCATAACATACTAATTTTGAACGATTATATTTCCGAAAGTAATAGGAGTGACACCGATTTTTTTAATTGAAAAGTTAGACGAACATGTTGATTATCAAACTTAATTAGTTTCAGATCTCTGCTATGAGGGCGAGAGTGGTAGTTAGATTTTAAAATTTGCGTTTTGGTGAAATTTATCAAATAAAAGTTCCAATAACTTATGGCGCCCCTACAGTGACACCAATTTTATTACATATTTTTGATGTATGCAAGTGTAGCTAGAAATTTATGTAAAAACGTTGGTGTTATCATGAAGGCGCTTTGAGAAAATTGGGCTTGAATATAGTAAAGATTTTCATTTTCGGTCATTTTTAAACGGACTTTGTGGGCGTCGCCCTCGTAGTGACACCGATTTGACAGCTGTAATAGTATCTAACAAGACCATATAATAATATGGAATTTAAAAATCCATGTCATTATAAGGGCACTTAAAGCAACAAGAATTTTAAAACCTGCGATTTTGAAAAGTGCGCAAAAATGTGCCACGCCCCCTAAATTTATAAATTTAATTTCTCAAAAACGGTAAGTCAGACAAAACTCATATTGTGGATTTACATTGCATTCATGATAAGGAACAACATATGTGAAAATAAAGAAAATCAAAAATGTCAACAATCACAAATGTCCTAAACTGCCTGATTCTTTCAGACAATGGCTCTTAAACTTAGTCGTTTTTCAAGATTTTTTTCTTTTTTCTTTAACTATATCATTTTTTTTCCCGACTTAGATTTTTTTAATGCATTTTTGGACTAGAAATATTTTTCACATTCATACATTTAGGATTTCGATTATTTTTTTTTTCTAATTAGGTCTTAGACTATTGTAAAGCTCTTTTTCTTATTTTTGGCGATTTTTAGACTTAGTTTATTTTTATACCTTTTGATCATTAAATATTTCTGCATCTTCTATTTATTTACAAGTATACTCAACTTTATCATTTTTCCCGACTTTAAATATCTTCGTTCATTTAGGAGTTCGATTGTTTTATACATATTTTTACACTTGAAATATTTTTCGAACTTTGATTTATTCATGCATTTCGAACTTTACCATTTTTACAACTTAGATTATTTGCACTCCTTTCGAACTTCATAGTTTTTCTGACTTAGTTTATTTTCAATTATTTTGAAGTTTATCATTCTTTCATACATTTTGAACTTTAACGTTTTTTTTTCCCGGCATTCAGCACTTTGATTATTTTTTTCACTATTTTAGCGTTTTTCAATTATTTTCAGTCTTTAACTATTTTCTTACTTTTTAGTCTTTAACTAATTTCAACCATTTCAGACTTAGATTATTTTTTCGCAATTTCAATTTTTTAAATATATTTTAGAGTTTAATAATTTTCTCGCTTGTTTTTACTTTATCGTTTTTTTTCCGACATTTTTAAACTTAGAAATTTTTCACAATTAGTGACAGGAATCGAACCCTCAAATTTTTCGAAACATTATCAGGTCTTCAATTTTCATCCAATCAATTTAATTTAAAAACGTGCAATCAATTTACTCTTAGTAGTAATTAACATTTATCATTAACAAATTTTCACGGGTTTTAAAAAATCAGCGTAATTAATTTTTTTCCAGTAAGCAAATTTTGCACTCAAGTTACATTTCATCACTACATATGCTTTTCAAGAGTTTCATTTAATTTATCACATTTTATTTAATCAACTCTAATAATTTTTTTTGATTAGTATTTAATTTAGTCATTTTATCACATAGTATTTTACTTTATTTTTTATTTATTTTTTTTTTCATACAAGCACTCTCTCTCTCTCTCTAAAACAAAATTTTCACGAAGTAGATTCACTTTGACTATTTCATTTTCCCAATAATATTTTATTTTACTTTACCATACTTTACTATTTTACTTACCGCGTTTTACTATTGATCATTCATTTACCAAAGTGACGAAAAATGTTCCCTCTATTATATTCAAAACACATCACGTTCAATATAGTTATTTTTGAAGACGAGAGTTTACAGCTTTTCCAAAATAATACTTTACAACCAACAAATTTCATTAACAGAATTTTCATTACAATTTATAAATTTCAGTTTTATTTAATTATTTTTCTCTATGGTAAAATAAAACACATCAAATAAAAAGGTTAAACATCAATGAAGAACCCAAGAAATGTTAAAATTATAAGTCGAGTATCAAAACTTCATGTCTACAATCCTATAAATTTTAAAAATAGACTCACCGAAAAATAACTTCTACTGAAATTAATTTCAAAACTTACAATCAATTTACTCTTAGCATTAATAGACACTTATCATTAAGAAATTTTCACGGATTTTAAAAATCATCTTAAATAATTTTTTCATGTAAGCAAATTTTCTACTCAAGTTACCATTTCATCACTTTATATGCTTTTCAAGAGTTTCATTTAATTTATCACATTTTATTTAATTAACTCTAATAATATTTTCATCATTTAAACTTAATCATTTAATCGCACATATTTTTACTTTATTTATTTTTTTTCATGCAAGCACTCTTGAAAGAATTAAACAAAATTTTCAACTTTCATGAATTAGAATCAGTTTGTCTATTTCATTTTCCCGATAATATTTTACTTTAACAACTAATTTCTTTAACCAAATCGATATCATTTATTTTAGTCTTCATCCTTTTCGAACGAAACATTCAAATGGTCAGCTATGCGTTAAATTAAGAAACTTAATCTAAAATTTAACAAAATTAAGTTATAACTAAATACTGAGTAAAATTAAGTACAAAAGACGAACCTTTTTGGAGTGAAATCCTCAAGTGCCACCTATTGCGATGTTATTCAAAAACAATGAATGAAATTGTAATAAGTGGATTGTTAATTATAGCTCAATTTCACAAAATTACAACAACACGCATGTTTATTTGAAATCGCTGCATACGGCTAGATGGCAGAACACATGCCGTGATATCATCACATCAACGCGGCAGTTGAAAAAAACTACCGTAATCCCAAAGAACTTCGGATCGTCCACACACACCGATACAAATTGAGGAAATGACTTTATCAATATTGCTATCTACCCCTTTACCGATAACAGATAACAAACCCCACGTGCGAGTATTATTCACTCCTAGCAAGCACATCTTGCAAGTGACGTCACTGTTTCTGACCAATTAAAATTAGTTCATGTTTGTCAAACGTCACAGCAAATCTCAATCATAGATCGTCAATAGCCTGAAGCCAGGTTTTCCAAACAAAATTTTAGATTTTAATTCGTAGTTTCGAATTAATTTCTTTAAACCTTTCATATCAAACTTATAAAAAAAAATTTCAGCTTGTAAAGATATTTCTTTCAAAAAAAAAAACAGATTTTTGATTCAAAACAGTATTTTTCCAAACTTGTAATATTTTTCTAGTTAGAAAATGAAATGACATGGTCAATCACGCGCATGACATGGTCAATCACGTATGATTGATCATGTCAATTTGCACGAGATGCAAAAACGTCATCGGCATTCGGTGTGATGTGAAAACCTGTTGCCATCTTAAAATTACTCGTAGTAGATCAGGAAGAAGTTGGAAGTCAAAGTGATGGCATTTTCTAAAAATCTGAATACTGTGGAAAACAACTCAACTCTGCTCAAAAGTTCATGTGATATTCTATGACGTCAATAGCAAGAGACTTATGTGCACTTCTTATTGGTTAAAGTAAATATTCATTGGTTTATAGTGGATGTTTGGAGAATCATTTTCAGAGTGATTCTGAGCTTTGAAAGACGTCGTGAAATTTTGTTCTGTGTACTTAGGATTTTTCTTCACCCACTAGTGTTAAAGTCTAGTTTGATTTATTTTTTAAGTTCACAGGAAGTTATTTTAGTATTGTGACTCCTAATCCTGTGAGAGTTAAGAATGAGTAACGTTGGTGAAAATCATTCTGAAACTTTGAAGCCTGAAGATGAACAGATGGAAGTAACGAACATGAAAATGAACATTGAGGCTACTCCACAGCCTGATGATATGATACACTTGGGTGATGATATTTTCACTTTAGTGAATACTTTTTGGAAACGCACATGTGTGCAGATTAAAAGATACATATGTGGCAAAGATGGTGTTCTTCGTCCAACTAAGGATGGCATTTCCTTTGAACCAGATGTGTGGAGTTCACTTATTTCAAGTCTACGTAAAAATATGAATCAAAAATTAATCGAAGACCGTGAATACGCTTTTGTTGTAAAAAAGGGCGTTTGTGTGTTCAACGAGAGTGCAAATGGTAACATCTGTGTTAGTGTGCAAAGATTGTTCAGACTAAAACGGGAAGTGTTCCAGTTAATGCCAGAGCGAGTGTTACTTTTGGAAAGCCAGATTGACAAATTGTGTTACGCGTCTCCTTGTATCTCACGTAGTGTCAAAGACAAACTTATGACTTCTACTCTAAAAGAGTACATCCTTTCGGAAATTGAGAAAAAATATCCCTGTGATTGTCGATGTGATAAAATCAGCACATGTACATCACAAGGAGTTTTTTTTTTTTATTATTTTAAACCAATGATACCTTCGTACCTGCCATTTCTAGCTTAACCGGTGAAGGGTACCATGGTGGTTGAGGGGGAGGGAAAGAAACTGAAGGGAAAACTTGAAATACATATACATATCGCATATACGCACATATATATACATATATATATATATATATATATATATACATACATATACATATACACATCAGAGCATTTTTTAAGGAATTTTTACTAGGCGACACGAGTTTATCATATAAAGGCTGCAACAATCCCAATAATTTCCCTTTTTTTTTCAACAAACGTGTGCATATATCGTCGTCTCAAAGTGGTATTTCTGTAAGTACTGTTTTTTCTGAGGTTATGAACCTAACCGTAAGTATATAATATCAGCTCCGAAGTAAAGGTGGTCCGGAAAAATTGTCCGCTCATATTAACATAATATATCGTTGGAAAGGGCAGATTTTTCTGCTCTCAATGCAATTTTTTCAATTCGTTAACTAAATTATGATGCGAATTATTTGCGTTCAAAACCCGAATTTTTCAAGGCTTCGCTGCATTTCATGCACTACTTCGGTAGGTTACACTTTTCAAATCCTTTCTTTCTTTCTTTTTTTATTTCAATTTCTTAAAAGTATTTCATTTTGTAGTGATCCATAACCCTGCCTAAAAGTTGTGAGTTTCCGGGACACAGCGAACGAATTCGTGGAAATTCGTGATTGAAAAAATTATGTAGTTCGCAATCGCGAATTGCTATAGGACCCTACTCGTTGGGTATCTTATTTATTCAAATGGAACGGAAATGGTCCAGAAATTTGCACCCGTGGTGGTACTGGTGATTTTTTATAACAGGTAGCACGAGGGATATCCATAAAAAAAGAAATGGTAATTAGGATGCATAAATATTATTTACAGCGTGCAACGTTATGTATTTTAGTTTCTTGTCAAACTTAAATGATGATTATAAATAATCTGGAAATAATAAAGATGATTAGATGACATTTCGCTGTTTAAGTTAATCTATATAGGCGTTTTTTCAATAAAAAAAACATAATTTTACACAAGAAAAACAACTTTTTTTAAAACATAAAGTTTGCTTGAGTTAAGGCCTGAATTAAACATGAATAAAATCAAACCGCAGATGATTTGTAACTATGACAAAGAAAATTTAGCTCTCTAAATAAATATTAAAAATAATTGTCGTTATAGTAATCTTGAAAATCAGAGCAGCATCAATTTTGTTGAAGTGAAGATAATAAGATATTCGTGATTGATCAATAATAACACTATGACGAGCTACAGGACTACTGCAAACACAAGGAGTGTGCAGAATAAGAATATGTTACTTATTCGATGCTATTTTGTCTGAACGTAATACAATCTAGATGGGAAACCAAAATAAAGTGTAAGGCACAAAATTGTAAAAATAAAAAAAATTTCAAAAAAATGCAATACAACTTACCAATTATTTTTGGAGTGCGTTAAATTTTTTTTCTTCTGCATTTCGATTTTTTAAAAGATTTTTTTTATAATTTGAGAAAGAAAAAGTTTGCTACCAATACCAATAATGACGATGCATTGTGCGACCACAGAAACTCACACGCCTCCTGTAGGAGCCCCTGGCATCTTCAAAAAAATGTGGTGGTGTCTACAATAATAATAGCCCCGCTGCGGACAGCCCCTTCCCTGAATTAACGCAGAAAAACATCCCAAGGTCACTTTCCTTCCGCTCTATGACCTTCTCTCAAAAACATTCCTACAAATGAGAATGGGACGATAACGATTGGCTACTCATCATTGATGACCCATCAATATTTCTGAAAGTCACAATGAATGAATGTTTGTTGACACGCTGCTGGCAATTTTCACATGCCGAGATTCCCTCTGGTGTTTGGAAAAAGATAAGCAAACTACTTTTGCTGTCCCGTCCCAAAGTCTGTCTTGGTCCCAAGTAGCGTTCCTATACACAGATAGCCGCGAAAAGCTTATCGGCTATCATCAAGGGAAGCGCTAATGAGGTGGGGTGCTAATCGATTACTTATGTCGCCGAGTGCGAAGTGGCCAATCTACGGGCAGGGCCTTTCTACAAGGGAACAGAAAAAAGTCTTTCGGCAAGTACGAGTCGTCGGTTTTAAAAAAGATCAGGGGCTTTCTGACATTTTACAGACATTTGAAATTCGTTAACTAAAATGAGTAAACCAATCTTGGATTTTCCAATGTCGCCCAGTGGTTTGATTTTGCATCTTCCAGCTGACAGATTTTTTTTCACTAGGCGACATTGGTGTCGCGTAGTTCCTATGTTAAAAAATGCTCTGATACACATATACATACATGCATACACACACACATATATATATATATATATATATATATATATATATATATATATATATATATATATATATATATATATATATATATATATATATATATATATATATATATATATATATTTATATATATATATATATATATATACATATATATACCATACACACATATATACATATATATACATACACACATATATACATATACATACATACATATACATACATACACACATATACATACATACATATACATACATACACACATACACACATACATACATACATACATATACATACATACATACATACATACACACATACACACACATACATACATATATATACACATATATATAAAAAAAACATATATATAAGGGGGAAAAGGCTTGAAAAAGTTAATAGGTTCAAAGTGCTATATTGGGGCCAAGTAACTAGGAATTAATGAGAGAGAATACTGTTACATATATATCCTCGTATAAAATAAAAATATTAACAGAAAAGTAAATATACAAAAATACTTATAGTAAAAAGACTCTTGGTTAAAAGGTTGCATATATCCAAGTTGAAATGCCTGATGGTAACGGCCCACTGTAAACATGCCTAATAACAACATTTTCAAAAAAGAGGAAGAAACGGCTTAGTGAAACCTAATACGCGTATTTGTTTCTTCCACCGATGTTTACAGAAGAGGATGAGAAGAAAGGCCAAAAATTGGCTTTCATTTTGGAAATTAAGTATGTAAAACTGGAATAATATAATATAATAGTGACGAAAAGAGTTACAATAAAAGGCATATTATGTAAAAGAGCAAACCGGTTGTAGCAAGAGTACTCGAGATACTACGACGGGCTTTCTCTTTTTCTCCATTTTCTTTGAAATATAATAGTAATGACAGTAATAAAGTAAAATATATACATTATATATACAAAGTTTTAAAAAATCGAGGTTAATAATAGGATACCCTAGCTAAAATGCTTGATAGCACGCATTTTTGAGACACACAATCATGTAAAGCAATGAAGAGGAAACGTCTTAGTGAGTTCAGCTTGAACAGAAACGCAAGTCCACATCCTTTACCAATATACACCTGGAAGAGTTGGAAACAGACTGGAAAATCAGCTAACTTCTTGGAACTCGTAGTTGCGGATGGTCAGTTCGCTAATTAAATTATGGATGGAATTTGAACCAGATGGGTGCGAAAGAGCTTGACGAAGATTGTCGGGTATTGTGATACTGTTGTTCATCTTTAGGTGAAATTGAGATGTGAGAGGGCAGGAGTAAAGATAATGATCTGGAGTACCTATGAGTCCACATGCACAGTTGGGAGATGGAATTATTTTGAATCGAGAGAGGTATGCTGGAAAGGGCCCATGCCCAGTTACAAAGAGGGTGTCAGATCTGTTCTTGATCCTGGTTTTTAAAGAGGGGTTTGGGAAGATGGAGTGTACCCTTCTGCCTGTTGTTTCACTTTGCCAACGTGTGTTCCAACTATCTTTTAGATGTTCTTGTAATTTTTGTTTTATGAAGGATTTTGGCACTGGCATGTTTAGAATAAGGGGGGTAGATGAGTCGTTTGCTGCTTGTTTGGCTAAGAAGTCTGCCGCTTCATTCCCCACCTGTCCTGCGTGACCCTTAATCCAACTTAATGAGATATCATTCTAACCTTTGAGTATTTTTTGAATTTTTCTTACTAGGGGATTTCGATGTACAGGATTCAGCACTGCTTCCAAGGAGGAGAGACTATCAGAGTATAGATCTGCGGCAGAAGAAGGGTGATTTATTTGCAGATACGACAAGCCTTGAAAAATAGCCATAAGCTCTGCCTGGAATAATCACAAGGAGTTGGTAAATTGGGTAATTCTCTACGTAAGTGTCTATTTAATGAGCTCATACGCAACATAAACTACCTTTCTAAAAAAGAATGTGTGGATTGTAAAAATGGATTCATTTTTTACATGAGAGTGCATGAATGTGAATCATTAACAAGGGGTCGAAAGTTCGACACTTTTTTTCGAATAGGCTCTTTATCATGTTAATTGGGAAAACTTGGCTCGTGACTTCGTTACTTTGAATGTTGATAGTCCATGTTTAAAATGTTTCGTGTCTGATTTATTTGATGCAATCAATGTTAAAAATATGCTTGAAAGTTTTGAAGAGTTTTACTTAAAGATGTAAGTTTATTTAATTGTCTTTTACTGTGTGTGTGTGTGTGAATAAATTGTGTTTATCATTTTAAAAGAAACTTGTGTTTTTATTGAGTTGTTGAATATGGTTGATGGATTATACTTTGAAATCACTCTTGCATATATTTTTATATGCACTTTCTTGTAAGTAATCTTTATACTATCGGTGTTGTCTTCATCTTATTGTATGGTTTTGTAATTAAGTCTGAATGAAAATATAATTTTTGTGATATTTCAATACATTAATACATGCGAAAGACTTCGACTAATGCTAAGTGGAAAGTCAAAATTAGAACCATAAAGCTTAAACATGTCAATGGTTTGAAAACAATACACAGTTATATTCACATACACAAACTCGTACGTGTCTATATACTTATATTGGAGAAAAATTTTAATATAGACCTTCAAATTCTCATATGAGATAAGAACGCTCTTTTTTAACTTAGTTGGTCACATGATCGATAAAAGACCCTCACCTATTTGTGATTTGTCATGAAATAATTTCGATAGATATGTTACTAAGTGTGTAATAGTTTTTATTTTTCTTAAATTCAAAGTTAAAACCAATTTGTTTATTGTATGATTATATTAAGTGCTAAAAATGATATTTTCGCTTATAATTTCAGTTGATGAATAAAGTTTTATTACAAGTTCCCTCACACGAATGAACAATAACATGCTAGATGGATATTTGAAAGCTTGAGTGAATGATTTGTAAGTATCTTAAACATTATTATTATTATTTGTAATGTGTGTTTGTTAATGTTTGTTAATTAATACTTAGAGTGAAAAGAGTAAATGGTTAAGTGCTATTGGTTATTAATACTAAGAGTAAAGTGATATTGAGTTTTAAATTTAATTAAATCATTGCGTTTGAAGATTCAGTTGAAAAAAAATTTATTTTGTAAGTTTGAAAATTTTTGAAAAAAAAAAAACGTTTTGCAAAAAAAAAAATAATAAAATAAAAAAAAATAATATAATACAAAAATATTATTATTATTTTTTGTTTTGAAAAAATATTTTTGCGAAAAAATTTATTTTTGTAAGATAAAAAATTTATTTTTATATGATTGAAAAAAAAATTGATTTTTTTAATTAGTGGAAAAATATTACAAGTTTGAGAAATTATTTCTTAAAAACATTTTATATGATTGAAGAAAAAAATATATTTGATTTCATTTTCTAAGTAGAAAAATATTACAAGTTTGAAAAAATACTGTTTTGAATCAAAAATCTGTTTTTTTTTTTTTGAAAGAAATATTCTTACAAGCTGGAAATTTTTTTATAAGTTTGAAATGAAAAATTTAAAGAAATTAATTCGAAACTACGAATTGAAATCTAAAATTTTGTTTGGAAAACCTGGCATCAGGCTATTGACGATCTATGATTGAGATTTGCTGTGACGTTTGAAAAACATGAACTAATTTTAATTGGTCAGAAACAGTGACGTCACTTGCAAGATGTGCTTGCTAGGGGTGAATAATACTCGCACGTGGGGTTTGTTATCTGTTATCGGTAAAGGGGTAGATAGCAATATTGATAAAGTCATTTCCTCAATTTGTATCCGTGTGTGTGGACAATACGAAGTTCTTTGGGATTACGGTAGTTTTTTTTCAACTGCCGCGTTGATGTGATGATATCACGGCATGTGTTCTGCCATCTAGCCGTATGCAGCGATTTCAAATAAACATGCGTGTTGTTGTAATTTTGTGAGATTGAGTTATAATTAACAATCCACTTATTACAATTTCATTCATTGTTTTTGAATAACATCACAATAGGTGGCACTTGAGGATTTCACTCCAAAAAGGTTAGTCTTTTGTACTTAATTTTACTCAGTATTTAGTTATAACTTAATTTTGTTAAATTTTAGATTAAGTTTCTTAATTTAACGTATAGCTGACCATTTGAATGTTTCGTTCGAAAAGGATGAAGACTAAAATAAATGATATCGATTTGGTTAAAGAAATTAGTTGTTAAAGTAAAATATTATCGGGAAAATGAAATAGACAAACTGATTCTAATTCATGAAAGTTGAAAATTTTGTTTAATTCTTTCAAGAGTGCTTGCATGAAAAAAATAAATAAAGTAAAAATATGTGCGATTAAATGATTAAGTTTAAATGATGAAAATATTATTAGAGTTAATTAAATAAAATGTGATAAATTAAATGAAACTCTTGAAAAGCATATAAAGTGATGAAATGGTAATTTGAGTAGGAAATTTGCTAACATGAAAAAATTATTTAAGATGATTTTTAAAATCCGTGAAAATTTCTTAATGATAAGAGTTTATTAATGCTAAGAGTAAATTGATTGTAAGTTTTGAAATTAATTTCAGTAGAAGTTATTTTTCGGTGAGTCTATTTTTAAAATTTATAGGATTGTAGACATGAAGTTTTGATACTCGACTTATAATTTTAACATTTCTTGGGTTCTTCATTGATGTTTAACCTTTTTATGTGATGTGTTTTATTTTACCATAGGTTAAAATAATTAAATAAAACTGAAATTTATAAATTGTAATGAAAAATCTGTTAATGAAATTAGTTGGTTGTAAAGTGTTAAACTGTGAGCTTTTAAAAGTGCTCAGCTTATTAACTTTAAGTGGAAGCTCAACCAGGACGTATGATACTTCTTGAAAAAACATATTTATCTTGTGCAACACCAAGAAGAGCCAAATTTAAAAGGTAACTTGTTTATTATGGCTATGGTATATACAATGACATGTTAAACATATTGAGCTATGATAGTCATGGCAAGAGTAGTAAGCCGAAGCTATCGGCAAAAACGGACAGACTCAACTGAGCTGCCGAAAGAAACAACCAAGTCTGACTTGGGTTGAAATTGAAAGGGAAGAGAGTGAAGGAAAGTGCCGGGAGCTTAAATGCTACCGGCAATTTGCATATTCTGCTGACGCGATATTGTTGCAAGAAGGAAAGAACGAATGAGAAAAACTAATGCAAATTAAGGTTGCCAACACTCTTGGAAAATAATTTACCTCCTGTCGTAACAATGGCCCGCCTCTTGCAATCAAGATCGTATCAGAACATTATATAATAAAATAGCAATTTAAATTGAAATATTTCATTTCAGCATCTTGACTTGAAATTCTGGCACTGCAAAAATTAAAGTCCATAGAACATCACTTTTTTTTTTTTTTCAAAAAAATCAAACAATTGATGAGTTGAACTGTGGACCCGCATCGGCTCCAGCGGACTTTGAAGGATCCAGAGGACATCAATATTATATCGGGAATGACAACACCTAAAGTCCTACACGTGCTGTTGCATTTAAACGCTCCAGAATTTCCAGATACATGAAAACAAACGACAACAGTCAATAACATAATATGAACATTTTTACAAAAAAATTTGACAAAGTACAAATAAAAATGTATTTCGACTTCGATTTTTTTTTTTTTTCATTTTAAAAAATTTCTTATGAAAAAGTTTTATTTAATTAAGAAAAAATTTAATTTTGTTCAAAGGTTTTGTAAAAATATCCGCGAAATTTTGTTTTGTATTCTCATAATTTAAATCAAACAAATTTTCTAATATTAAATTTCTTAAAAAATGAAGTCTGATGTCTATATGTTTTATTCTACTGTTTTCTATTGGCGAATTTGAAAAATTAATTGCTGCTTGATTGTCGCAAAGTAAATTAAACTGTGGTTTGATCTGAATAAATTCAAACTTTACAAGTTCATTTATTATGCGAACAATCCAAACTAATTCCTTTGCAGCTTCAGTAAGTGACACATATTCTGATTCCATTGTTGGTAAGCTAACACATTTCTGTTTAAAAGTTTTCCAAATGATAGGAGATTGATCAATGAATAAAATCAATCCGCCAATCGAAATTCTATCATCGCGACTTGCTGCAAAACTTTCATCACTATAACATTCGACTTTTAAGTTTGAAACGTTAGATAAACATAATTTCAGAGATTTTGTGTAATTTAAATAGCCAAGAAGTTTCGGTAGAATATTCCAGTGATTCAAACCTGGGTTAGATTGAAATTGAGATAATTGTTTACAGCGTAACTTAAATCTGGTCGCGTTCTACTTGCAATGAAGGAAATGCAACCTAAAATGTTACGGTAAGGCAATTTAGACATCATTTCAGTTTCTTCTTTAGAATTCGGACATTGATCTTTGGAAAGTACAGTTCCCACACCAATCGACAAAGAAACAATTGGAAAATTGTATTTTTGATATGTTTTGCATACTTTATTGATATAGCTTTGTTGATGAATAAATAATGCATTGTCTATTTCCTCAAATTCAACGCCTAAAAGTTTTTGCGTTTTTCCGAGTACTTTGATGTCAAATTTAGATTTCAGCATTCAGACATTTGTTATTTTTACAAAATACTACTATATCATCAACATAAAGTATTAAAATTACACTTGATTCAAAAATATAAACACAATTTGCCCATGATAATTTCTTAAAATTTAAACTAATAAGAACATTATGTATTTCTAAAAACCATTCACGACCCGATTGATGAAGTCCATAAATTGCACGATTTAATTTACAAACATAATCAATTTTCTCAGGATCTTGAAATCCCTGGGGTTGTGACATGTATATGTTTTCCTTTAGAGGAGCATATAAATAAGCACATTTTATATCAAATTGATGATGAATCCAATTCAGTTTACACACAAAGATTGAAAAAAAATAATCGTACCAATGAGAATTCAATGACTGGACTAAATACCTGGTCATAGTGAATACCTTTTAATTGTCTATGACCTTGAATTACCAGGCGACTTCTGCGTTTCTTTTCACAGTAAAAACCCAACGGTTGCCAATTACTTTGGAATCAGCCGGTTTAGGCACAAGATTCCAAACGTTCCGGGTTTGCATGGTATGAATTTCATCTGACATTGAATTGTACCATTGATCAGCCTCTGGTGTTTTTAAAGCATCATTGAAAGATTTTGGTATACGTCTAGTGATGTTTCTGAATTACTCATATCGGGGAAATTTACTTTCCCTGAAAATTTGCTTTTCCCACTGAAATCAAAATTTTCTTTCAAATATTCTATTTTGTGAGATCTGCAAAACGCTTCAACATCATTATAAGACCGCAGTCTTGCGTTTGCACTTTCAATTGAATAATAGATATCAGTTCGTGATTTGTCAGGACGGGGAACAGCTTTCCGAATCCAAACAATTTTATCTGGAATTAGGGTTTGACTAGTACTTTGTTCATCGTGTTCCAGTACGGACACTGGTACAACATCATTTTCCCCCTCACTTAAACTTTCCCGATCAGAATCATTGTCGGAATCTGACGAATCCAGAAACTTAGTTGGGTCCAGTGAGGCTCCACTGCACTCAGATTCTGCTTCAAATCTAACATTAATCGATTCCACAATTTTCTTTAGGAAGCCAAATTCTATATCCCCTTGTTTTCAAATCATACCCGACGAAAATACCCTTTTTGGCCCGCATATCTAGTTTCCTTCTTAAATTTTTGGGAGTTCCAAAAAAAACAGGATTACCGAAAATTTTCAAATGCCTGACCGAAGGTTTTCGCCCAGAATAAAGTTCAAAAGGTGTTCAAGTTTGACCTTCATGGCAAACACGATTCCACTCATACGTGAAACATAATAACGCCTCAGGCCAGAACTGATTTCCTAATTTACTGGAATGTAAAATTGCCTTTACAGCGTCTAGAACTGTGTAATTGAATCTCTCGCTTACCCCGTTTAGCATTGGTGTATACGTATTTGTACGTTCTGGTCTTATACCCTGTTCATCTAAATAGGTCTCAAATTCGGCACTGCAGAATTCTAGTCCATTATCAGTTCGAACACTTACAATTTTCGTATTCAAAAACCTTTCAGCCCTTTTTTGATACTTTTTAAAACATTCTAGTGCCTGACTCTTTTCCTTAAGCGGAAAAACAGTGACTTTACGAGAATAATCATCAGTTATAGACAGAAAATATTTAAATCCCCCAATTGCGACGTGTAGAAGTTTTCCACAAAGATTCATATGTACTAGTTGTAGGGGTTTTTCTGATCTGATCTTATTCAACGGCTTGAAAGAGACACGTCTAGTTTTAGCTATTTTACAGGATTCACAATTTAATTCAGTTTTCTTAAAATCACCTAAACCATTTACAGCATTATTTTTACTAGTATTAACAATATATTTAAAATTAATGTGACAAAAACGTTTATGCCATACATTTAAATTGTTGTCAAATTTTCTACTAGAAAAAACATTATTAGATTTAGAATTCAAATCACCGGAGTTCTTTAGTTCTGACTAGAATTAGAATTTCCGAACTTAGACTCTACTTTTACATCATTTTCAGAAAAAAGAATCTGATTTTTCGCCAATAAATAATCAGTTTCGCGTTCTTTAAAATGGTTAAGTTCCTTTACATTTTTACATTTATAGATTTTATTATTTTTAGTTTTTGCATTTACGTTTTTAGGGTATTTGGGCAAGAAAGAATAAAGCCCATCTTTACATTTTGCAGATTCTACTTTGATCTTTAGATTTTACATTTAATACTCCATTTTTACATTCAAATGAATAACCATTTTTATCTAATTGTGAACCAGACAAAAGGTTTCTCCGTAAGTTTGGAGAATAAAGAACATTATTTAAAACTAATTTGTCTTTATTACCTTTAGAGTCCAAAAGTAGCACAATTCTACCAGTTCCTTCAACCGGACAGCTTGGCCCTTTAATTGCTGTTGTAAGGCTGGATGCATTATTTGGAGTGTAATGCACAAAAAGTTTTAGGTTATTGCAACAATGATGGGTCGACGCACAGTCCACGTACCAGTCATTGGATACTTCTTCTGTGGAGTTGACACTGCAAACAAAATTCGATTCTTGCTTCTTTCTTTTGAAGCATCTCGCTTTCGTATGGCCGCATTTCCCGCAAAAACTACATTTTATTTTATTTTTCTGTCCCGCTTTAATGGAAGTTTGAAAAGCTATAGTCGATGACTGAGAGTCCTTTTGCACTAATTTTAAACGAGAGTCTTCAGCAAGTAATTCGGTCAAAATTTTATCAAACGTAAGTTCATCTTCTTTCCATCTATAAATTGACTGTACAATCTGCCTAAATTCAGCAGGCAAGTAACGAATCAACTGGAAAGACTGATAATATGACGGGATAGGTTTTCCCAAATCCTCTAACAGTTTGATAAGAGTTTTAAGTCGACTTGCATAGATGTCAACCTCTTCACCTAACTCAATGGGACAATTGAAAAACTGGTCTGTTAAATCATTAATTCGTGCACGAGAGTCTGGTCGGAAATGTTGTTCTAATTTCTTCCATGCTTCAGAAGGATCTTCAATCTGATTTATCAAATTCTTGTATTCATCAGATATGTGCAAATAGATTAAACTATATGCTTTGTCTCAGCGTTTACAAAAGTCTGAAGTTTCCGGTGAATTTTTACCTGGCTCTTTTTCAATTTCGGTAACTAATCTCCAGCAATTTTTCCTCATTAACAAGGCTTTCATATCGTTTAGCCATGTGGAATAATTTTCCCTATTTAATTTCGAGATTTCCATGTTGAGGAAAAAAAATTTATCTGGCTGACCATCTGATAGACTTCTGTATCACGTTCGATGTTGAAAAATTTTTTAAGAATTTACGAATACCATCTCGTCAGGTTGGGCAAACGGCCCATAACCGATTTGTTAAACTGTGAGCTTTTAAAAGTGCTCAGCTTATTAACTTTAAATGGAAGCTCAACCAGGACGTATGATACTTCTTGAAAAAACATATTTATCTTGTGCAACACCAAGAAGAGCCAAATTTAAAAAGTAACTTGTTTATTATGGCTATGGTATATACAATGTCATGTTAAACATATTGAGCTATGATAGTCATGGCAAGAGTAGTAAGCCGAAGCTATCGGCAAAAACGGACAGACTCAACTGAGCTGCCGAAAGAAACAACCAAGTCTGACTTGGGTTGAAATTGAAAGGGAAGAGAGTGAAGGAAAGTGCCGGGAGCTTAAATACTACCGGCAATTTGCATATTCTGCTGACGCGATCTTGTTGCAAGAAGGAAAGAACGAATGAGAAAAACTAATGCAAATTAAGGTTACCAACACTTTTGGAAAATAATTTACCTCCTGTCGTAACATAAAGTAATATTTTGGAAAAGCTGTAAACTCTCGTCTTCGAAAATAACTATATTGAACGTGATGTGTTTTGAATATAAAAGCGCGAACATTTTTCATCACTTTGGTAAATGAATGATAAATAGTAAAACGCGGTAAGTAAAATAGTAAAGTATGGTAAAGTAAAATAAAATATTATTGGGAAAATGAAATAGTCAAAGTGAACCTACTTCGTGAAAATTTTGTTTTAGAGAGAGAGAGTGCTTGTATGAAAAAAAAAATAAATAAAATAAAGTAAAATACTATGCGATAAAATGACTAAATTAAATACTAATCAAAAAATAATTATTAGAGTTGATTAAATAAAATTTGATAAATTAAATGAAACTCTTGAAAAGCATATGTAGTGATGAAATGTAACTTGAGTGCAAAATTTGCTTACTGGAAAAAAATTAATTAAATTGATTTCTTAAAATCCTTGAAAATTTTTTAATGATAAGTATTAATTACTACTAAGAGTAAATTAATTGCAAGTTTTTAAATTAAATTGGTTGGATGAAAATTGAAGACCTGATAATGTTTCGAAAAATTTGAAGGTTCGATTCCTGTCACTAATTGTGAAAATTTTCTAAGTTTAAAAATATCGGAAAAGAAAACGATAAAGTAAAAACAAGCGAGAAAATTATCAAACTCTAAAATATACTAAAAAAATTGAAATCGCGAAAAAATAATCTAAGTCTGAAGTGGTTGAAATTAGTAAAAGACTAAAAAGTAAGAAAATAGTTAAAGACTGAAAATAATTGAAAAACGCTAAAATAGTGAAAAAAATAATCAAAGTGCTAAATGACAGGGGAAAAAAACGTTAAAGTTCAAAATGTATGAAAGAATGATAAACTTCGAAATAATTGAAAATAAACTAAGTCAGAAAAACTATGAAGTTCGAAAGGAGTGCAAATAATCTAAGTTGTAAAAATGGTAAAGTTCGAAATGCATGAATAAATCAAAGTTCGAAAAATATTTCAAGTGTAAAAATATGTATAAAAACAATCGAACTCCTAAATGAACGAAGATATTTAAAGTCGGGAAAAATGATCAAGTTGAGTATACTTGTAAATAAATAGAAGATGCAAAAATATTTAATGATCAAAAGGTATAAAAATAAACTAAGTCTAAAAATCGCCAAAAATAAGCAAAAGAGCTTTAAAATAGTCTAAGACCTAATTAGAAAAAAAAAATAGTAATCGAAATCCTAAATGTATGAATGTGAAAAATATTTCTAGTCCAAAAATGCATTACAAAAATCTAAGTCGGGGAAAAAATGATATAGTTTAAGAAAAAAGAAAAAAATCTTGAAAAACGACAAACCTGCCTGATCCTTACAGACAATGGCTCTTAATATGTTCGAAAATAATCGAAATTTGAAATATCCGAAAATAGACCGTCTAAAAATTGTGAAAAAATAATCAAAGTGCAAAGTGATGGGGAAAAAAAGTTTAAGTACAAAATGTATGAAAGAATGTTTAAGTTAATTATTTCTTCGAAAATTTAACAAGTAAGAAAAAATATTTTGTTGTATGAAAGTAAAAAAAAAAAAAAAATTCATTTTTATTCGTAATAAAAAAAAAATTACGAGTAAGAAAAAAATAGTTAAGAAAATTATTTCTTCGAAATTTTAACGAGTTAGAAAAAATATTTTGTTGTATGAAAGTAAAAAAAAAATAGTTAAGAAAATTATTTCTTCGAAATTTTTACAAGTTAGAAAAATTATTTTGTAAATTTGACAAAGAAAAAAAAATTAGTTAAGAAAATTATTTCTTCGAAAATTTAACAAGTTAGAAAAAATATTTTGTTGTATAAAAGTAAAAAAGAAAAAAAAATAAATTTAAGATGATTTTAAAAAATTCCGTGAAAATTTGTTAATGATAAGTGTTAATTAATGCTAAGAATAAATTGATTGCAAGTTTTAAAATTCATGCAAAGAATCAATTTTGTAAAAAAAAAAAAATGATAAAGTTTGGAATGCATGAAAAAAAAGAAAATCAAAGTTTAAAATATATTTCAAGTCCACAAAGCATTGAAATAAATCTCTAAAATCTCGAATGGGTTGTATTTAAATAAATCTTTACTTAAGTGAAAAACTTTGTTATTATGAAAAATAATAATAATGATGATAGTTTCAAAATATGTGCTGAAATTCAGTTAATGATATGCCATGATTAGTACTAAAGAGTGAATTAACTGATGGTTTTAAAATTAATTTAATTGTAATATTCGTTGTCATGGTACAGATTCACATTAAGACTGAAAGAGTAATGGAAAATACAGCATAGTGGTTAGCATACGTTTTTGCCAAATCAAAGCTTGGGTGTTCGATTCCCGACACTCTGTAAAAATAAAAATAATTAAATTCGCAGAAATATTCTAAGTTCGAAAAAAAAATCAACCTCTCAATAGATGGCGCCACGAACATTCTTAAAAGTTGTCATCCAAAAAGTTAAAACATAGCAACAAGTGTTGCCATCCGAAAAGTAAAAAACCTCCTAATCTTCTACAAAGTGTTCCTATTAACTAAAAGTAAAAAACCTCCTAATCTTCTACAAAGTGTCGCCATTCCCTAAAAGTAAAAAACGACGAAGTCCAAAAACGTGGGCGCGAAAACCCTCGCGGCGGCCCTGGGAGGCGGTGTTATCCAAGGTCAGAGGCGGAGGTCACAGGCGGAGGTCCCTCCGCAACTCCGCCTGCTGCAGCGAAACCGGCCTTTTTCCCCTACTTACGTCCCTCATCCGCAAAAAACTAGAGATTTTTTGTCGCTAGTCGCAATATTTTAAGGGGGGGGGCTCTGATATTTTCCCCATGGAATTGACTTTAGTGCAGATTAGAGTTAATAAAATTTAACATTTTTGATAACTTATTCATTAATGGCTCGAGAAAAAATGTTTTTACATTTTTACAAAGAAAAAAGTACTAAAAGAAAGGAAGTTCTCATTTCCAAAGGGGGGGGGGGGGCTTGAGCACCCCCCTTTCCCCCTATATGGGAGCCTATGGTGTCTACAGACCAAATCCTATGGTTCTGGGGATATGAACCGGTTGAACGGTAAATCAGTGAAAGGTAGGGCCTGGTGGGGGAAAGTGGTCAATGGAGTAAAGTGGTCATTCGTCAAATAAATGGCTATAGGTTGGAAATAAATGTTCAAATGAATGTGAAAATTTTATTGTAGAGTAGGGCAGTTTGAAACTACATTTTGAGTACAAAATTTTACAACTGGGAAAATTTTATTTGGTAAAAAAAAATATTTTGTGTGAATATGAAAAGTTTTTAAATCTAAACACCTCTTTTAACTTCCCTGGGAAATTTTGTTTGTTAGAATTATGAACAGATTGACTGCATAGGAAGCTTCCTACATGTCTCAAAAACGCTTACTCATTAGCAGTTAGCGGAATCTGTTTTAGATAATTTTTTAGAACAATTTAAGTAAGATGGGGCAAAGTGGTCATAATATTAGGCTTAACAAGTATTGTTCTTCTAATGTCACTTAACTGTTAAGTATAAGGCAGATAAGTATTAATTTCACTTAATATGTATTGTTTTTACAGTAAATGGGGTTAAATATACGAGTATATGCGTATGCACACGCATATACTCGTGTAGGCACGTATATAGACGTATTCACATAAATGCACCAATAAATACGTATATGGGTATCTACAAGTATTTTTAATCTATACAGATATACATTCGACTATACACGTATATACTCGCTTATACTCGTATATATATAAACACTTATATACTCAGGTAGACACGTATATACGCATACGTACTCAAGTAGACACTTACATACAAGCATATGATATACAAGTATGCAGGGTGAGTTTAAACTTTTGAGCAAATTATCAAAAGCTGTTAGAGGGGAGGATAAGAAGAAGGAATCATAAGGAACATATGGTCACAAACACAATACCGACGCGCTACATGCACGTAAAGCCAGAAACTGATGGATGCAAAACACATCAAAAATTTATTACACAAAGACAATTTTACACAACATTTTAGGTCTCAAGAAAATTTTAAAGCGATTGATGAAATTGGCGGCCTGCACCTGTGATACATGTGGGTCGCAATCACAAAGCACGCTCAGTTGCAATAACGAGACTTTTGAAAAACTTTCATCAGCCGCTGCGCCTTTGTTGCGATGCTTGTATTAGAGTTACTACAGACTGTAACTTTTAACAACTGCTCTAAATATTTCTTAAAAACTAAAATCTTGGGTGAAATCACCTTTGTGTAACAAATTTGTGATTTGTCTTGCATCCATCAGTTTCTGACTTTCTGTGCATGTAGTGCGTCAGCGAACGTAAGTTCCTTATAATTCTTTGCTTCTCATTGGATTCACTCTGTAGACACACATGTATATAAGCTTGTATATTCGTGCATACATACATGTACTGGTATATACACGTAAATTTACATATATACGTCTATACAGGTATATAATCGTGTTTGAACACATACATACGTATACTCGTGCTTCACAATATGAGTAGACATGTACCAAACACGCACTGGATGTATCCACGAATTAACTCGTGTATACCCGTATATGTGTGCATGTAAACTTATATATACGTGTATACGTCTACTGTACACGTATATATACTCATGTATGCACTAGGACTCGACCGATGCATCGGCGCCGATGGTTCAACAAATTAGCCATCGGCATCGGCGGCCGATGCTAACTTGCAGGAAACATCGGCCCATCGGCCTTAAAAAACATCGAAAAGCCGATGGAATTGGCCGATGTTTTTGAAAAAAGAAGGACCTTTGTTGTTTTACTTTTTAATACAAAGTAAAGGGAGTCATTGTTTTCATATAAAATTGTTTACTTAAATTTCAGTATGAAATTCGATTTTAGTCACCCCTGAAAGAGTTTTTTTATACAGCATTCAGGTACCAAATAAGTTAATTGTTGCGTTATTTCTTGCGGCTGGATGTACGTATGTATCTCTCATAATTCATAACTCAAAAATGGTAAACTGTAGAAGACTAAATTTTCGCATGTGGGGTGTGCGTACGTTCCAGTTGTGCACTATACTTTTTGTTTTCGATCAGGTGTTCTAAAAAGCCTATTTACTCATTTTTTGTGGCTATTAATTACTTATTTCAATGCAAAACTAATATAGCGTCTCAGACTGACGATCATTCGGTGATATATTGCCGATTGGAGACCATGGAAACAAATATGAGATGGCGAAACCAGTCTTGTTTCATTTTGTTAGATTCCAGTTGAAACGACGGTAATTTTTAATTTTTCGATATTTGTACTATGAATCACAGTAATGCAGTCTTTTCTGTATTGTTTCGGCGGAGCTACAAATTTGAGGACCGTCGAAATACATTTTGGGGCCCTATTTCTATAGCACAGAAGTTGTAAAACATTTATCATAAGCATTTTTGTAATTCCTACGGTTAACCTATGGTTATGGGACCTCTCGCGCAATTGCAACATTTGCTATATTTTAAATCCGCCACTGCACGTCAAAACTAACTCGGGTGCAAGTTTTAAAAGGGTTTTTCTGCTCAATGTTTATGATTATTTTGAACTCTATTTTTTACGATTATTTTTTGTATTTCCGAGAACACTTGCGTGCCCCTCCTCCAAATCGAACAATTTCTGAAATTAAACTCCAGTTGTACTTCTGAGTTGTTTAAAACTAACACCATTCATAAAATTGGAGATTTTTTTTTTAAAGCTTTATCTATTGTTGTCAGAAATTGATTAAAGACGTTTTGAATGAGAACATAATTCGGAAACCAAAGGGACTGAGGGTGACCCCACCCTAACCCACCCTATCGTTTCAAGCCCTTCTCAAATATTTAGCGATTATTTATTTTGGTCAAGAAATATCATTTTGCGTATTTCTTATACTTGTTTCACCTATATTTCGTAATGCGCCATCTTTTTTGCATCATTAATAGCGATCGATTTTTTTTCTGTTGTAAGTAACTATATATATATATATATATATATATATATATATATATATATATATATATATATATATATATATATATATATATATATATATATATATATATATATATAATAAATGAATAAGTTATTTTCGTTTTCATCATATTTTTAATAATATGTCATAGAAAAGTTTCAAGGATTTTCTATTAAGCAATTTTTTAAATTTCAGAAAATTATTGTTAAATTTCAAAATTTTATTTGAATTTGTTTGTAGTGCTTCATAAAAGATTAAACAATCAAATTGTTCAATATTACGAGTGAAAACATCAGATCAAGTAGTATATGTATTCAGTTATTAACTTGATGTAAATATTGAGTTTGTTTATTGTGGCTGCGTTTTAAGAACCTCGCTCTTTTCATGGCTATTTCTTTTTTTTTTTTTTTTCGCAAAATTTATGTCACGGTTTTAGCTTTTATGAAAAATGCAAACTTTTCCTTTCATAAATTTTAAATAAGTATAAAAATATTCCTATTATGATTTAATATTGTAATTTATTTGTTCCCTTTTTTGTTTAATTTGATGACTAAAAAATGTCTACGTGCAATCTTTCCACTTTAATTGCGTAATTTGTTGACGGCATCATGGTTTCATTCTTTTTTTTTTTTAATGATTAAACAACATAATTTAAAGTTTTTTAACGATGTTTAGTGTACCTAAATCCATACATCTTTACCATATTACTGAAATCTTAGTTATATGTTCAATTTTTAAAAAAAGTCAATTGGTTATTAAACAGTCTCTTTGTTTTTCTTCCTTTATTTTTATTTTATTTTATTTATTTATTTATTTTTGCTGTTGTTCTTTCTCTTCCATCATAACAGCAGTCAAAAAAGGAGAAGCATAACTACACCCTATACAGATTGTACGTAGTACGATCCAAAAGTTCGGGGGACAAGCTGTATAAAACCTTACCCAACATAGTTCACATTACCTAAGCACATCCACCTTCAAAAGGACACCTTGAGAGACTATGTACTTCTGCCAGTTTTCATATAACTCTTGGAAACACTCCTGGAAGCCATTTTTCGCTTCCTTCTCTGATGCAGCTTTATCTTCTCCTGACGGAAGAAAGCGGCATCCATGCAATTTTTTTTTTTTTTTTTTTTTTTTGCTGGGAACAGGTAAAAGTCGCACGGAGCTAAGTCCGACGAAACTTTATGTTATTTGTTTGTCACATCAACGTTGGCAGAAATGCATAGTCGTTCAAGGTGAGTATTTTGTAAATAGATGTACTTCGGTAATGTGAACTGTTCAGGGTAAGGTTTTAAACAACTTGTCCTCGAACTTTTAGATGATACTACGTACGTATGAGTTTTCAACTTACTATTTCATAACGTTTTTGAGTGACGCAAGTTTACACGCATGAAGCCATCACAAGAGAATTTGCGATAATTAACTAAGGAGGCGTTCAAAATAGATATTTCGGTCATCTATATGTTCCTAGGTACATATGCATGTACAGATGTGCCGAAAAAACTTGTGAAGTTTAAATTGGATGATCGTAAAATAAAAATTTAGGTCGAAATCTGATTTTTCTTTTTTTTTTTCTTTTGTGATTACAATTCCTTATTCGTAGAAAGGAAGTAAAGTGAAATGAATCAATGATCCTTTAAATCCCTGACAATCTTATCAATTTATTTCTGTTAGTTTTTTTTTTTTTTTTGCCATCGGCCAACGGCATCGGCCATCGGCCATCGGCAGTCGGCCATTTGGAGGAAAACAATCGGTCATCGGCCATCTTTGAACAATCGGCCAACAATCGGCATCGGCCCATCGGCCAAAAAATGCCATCGGTCGAGCCCTAGTATGCACGTATATACTCGAGGTACAAGTGCATACACTCATATGATGTTCGTTTACACGCGTATATACCCGTACATACACGTGACACGTATATACTCGTGTAGACACTTATACACTCCAGTAGGTAATCACGTATACATGCTTATATACTCGAGTATGCACGTATATACTTGAGTAGGCACGTGCATGCATGTATCTGATGCATACATGTATCTACTCACATATGTTTGCTAATGTTTACACGACACGTATATACTCGTGTATACACACACATGCTTGTGCATATACTTGTAACTATAAAAATAACCGAAATATACAAATATTAGGGTTGTTTATAATGGTTTTGCAACTATTTTTAACTATGACCACTTTACCCCATGCTATGACCACTTTCCCCCACCCCATGGGGTAAAGTGGTCATAAATACATA
>NW_026557985.1:0-52863 GCF_026930045.1 Uloborus diversus | reverse complement strand
CCACAGAAATATCTGCGTCCTATTACAACAGCCAAGCCTTCCGCTCTAGAAGACTTTCTTCGCCTCATATCTTGCGCTTGCTCTGAGGGATTGTCGGAAAAATGAATGTTTGATAAGTCTGAAAGTGGACTGAAGTGCTCAACTATATGCGCAAACTGTGTTAGACATAGCTGCAACAATCACGATTTTGCCAAGGATCTAGATTCCAAAACAGATCTTGATAACGAAAATTTTTTGTTACAAGCTTTGAGAACTCCAATTCTGATGGAACTTTTATCTCAATCTGATGACGTATTTGAGGCATGCATGTTATAACGCGAACTAAAAATTTTGCTTTTAAGTACTGCAAAAAAGCAGTATAATAAATGGGGGAAAAAACAGGTCAGCATAATTTTTCTGATCATTAAATCAAATGTGCCATCACAGGGGGGGGGGGGGGTAATCTTTAAGTACAGGATTTCGTTTTGGGAGGTGAGCTACTGTTCTTAGTGGGGTGAACAGTCCTGATTAAATGCATTTTAAACTTACATGAAATAATACTTTTACTTAAAATGGAAAGGAGGGGGGGGGGGATTGGCGTATTATTATTTTTTTCGGGGGGGGGGGATGCTGTAGCTTTAGGAGGATGGGCACCATCGCACTTGGAGGATGGACACACTTGATCACTAACTTTAACTTTGCATAAAATAATATTTCCACTTGAAATGTATGGTGCTGGGAATGGGGGTACTGCTTCGTTTCAAGGGGATAGGGGGCTATAGGTGGATTGTGTCATATCTCTTGGGGGTAAACGATTTTATTTTCATGCTTTTAAATTTAGTATGAAATAATATTCCCTCTTGAAACTTACTCTAAAAATTCCAAAAAAATTATCAAAACAGCAATTTTTAGATGCCCCCCATTCCGAAACCCGACGCACAATGGGGTGGGATTTTTAACCAGCTCTTTTTGTGAAGGTAATAAACAATTTGCACCAGGATTAGCTTTTTTTTTGGATGTTTGGGTCCGACCCCTATTTTTACTGTACTAGAACGCTTGGCACCCTTTTCCCAAAACAAAATTTCGCTGGCGGCGTCGGTAGTGTCAGTGAATGCGTTTGCGATATTAATACAAGCGTCCCTTGTATAAAACGGTACACTCTTCTACACTTTTCACTTTTCTTCACTCTTTTTCCACTTTTTTTTTGTATTTAACGACATTTTTACGACATAATAACCCAGCTTTCCTGTCTTTATTTATTTTACTTTGCTTTAACGGAAAATAGGCTAAAAATAAACGCAAAATATCGTTTGTAATTAAAAATTAATGTTATTTTTTAATAAAAAGATAAAACATCGTGATAAGAAAATGAAATGTGATTAAATTTTAAATTTATGGTCTGCTAATATTTAATTTTATAAAAAAATTGTGAACTTCTGCTTCTGTTAGCGTTATGTTCTAAAGATTTTGTTATTCGATGTCGAGCGTGTCTAATTCGTAACCGAGTAACGAAAGAAAGAAGAAATATGAGCGAAAAAGATTAAGGCCGATTTCTGAAATTCCTTCGAAGTCTACAAACAAAATAAGAACATATTTGAACTAAGCAGACAAAATCCTATAAACTGAAACTTTTTTTCATCTAGATAGCTACATTTTTCAGCGAGCTACATGCTTTGAAACATTCGAAGCACTCCAAGTTGAGTTGGCGCAAAAATCTGTAAACGTCATTTTCAAAAACAATCGTTTGAGCTACAAACGGTCAAAATCTATTAAAAACTGGGTCATTCGACTAGCTTTCAAATAATATCACAGTAAATCATATTGGAGCTCAAGTACGGCAGGAATTAAACCTCTTGTTTGAAAGATTAAAATTATCGTTTGTCAAAAAGATAAACAAGTGAACGTATTACAGCCCCTTTAAGTACAAAATCCCTCTGCGAAATTCTAACTCTATCTGTTTTTTTTTTTTTTTTGAGTATTCACAATTGCTTAGTGTTCTCACTTGACTGTTTTTGGCGTGCTATCATTTTATTTTCCCACCGCCAACCTCGGCAGCATCACCGTCGGCCGGCTCCTCACGATGCTGCTCCTGTAGCGGAAGCCGGGTTGCATCCATGTCCTACACTCACGCGCATACATACACACATGCACACAAATACATGCACATACATACACCTGCACATACATACACCTACACACACATACACCTACACACACATACAGACACCTTCGCAAACACATACACACATACACAAACACACGCATACGTACAGACACCTTCGCAAACACAAACACATACACACGCATACATACAGATACCTACACATACACACACGCAAAAACATACACACACACACACACAAGTACCCACACATTCATGCCTTCACTCAGACACAAACACATATGCCTACACACACATACACATACCCCCCCCCCCACACTTAAACAGTAAGTATAATAAATATCAAAAATTAATGGAAGATAGTTGAGACGCTCTCATATTCTCCATGTAATGTTTTCATCAAGTTTAGTCAATTTTCCCAATAAAAAGCTGCAAAAAAAACAACGCTTTCATTTACTTTTGTTTGAAAACATTGTTTTCAAATTCAAAAGTGGAGCTGTTTCGCCAGGGCTTCAGTGGTATCATTTTCAAAGAAAGAGGTAAAGATGATTCTTAATTCATAAAATGTAAATCGTGTCAGCAAGTATGCTAACATTTTTTTGCTAAGAGTATCGAATGTGCGAGACAAGAATAAATGATGAACAAAATTCGCTTGAAGCCGCCTTCCAATCCCCCACCCCCCTGTCCTGCAGTACAGTATTATCGTCGCGAATCCTCATTGTACCTCTCGCGAACCTTTTGAGTTTAGCGAACCTCTTTGGAGCCGATGGTTTAGAAGATTGTTTTTATTACAATGATTTTACTAATAGTGGTTGTTTGTGAATTTCGTAGACTTCCTACCGTAATTTACTATTACGATATGCATTAATGGGGTGTGCTAAAGACAAGTTCGAATTAGTTGCGAGATCGGCAGCAGACACACGATGAATTATTGATGACTGATTTATTATAATAGTTTCAAGATTCCAAGAAAGAAAAAAGAAAAAAAGAAAAGAAAAATGCTCTGTTTTATAGTAGCACACTGCGAAATTTCAACGAAAGTTCCCGCAAAATTTTGCACTCAAAAAATCGAAAATTATAAAATGTTGAATGTTAAAATTTTAAAAATTTACACTTCTTGAAATAATAGTTCAAAGACCTAAACCGCATTGCATGACTATATCTATCTATACAGAAAGCAAACTGAGCAGGTGAATTCGAAACGCAGAAGAAAATTTTTTAACTACAGATTGCGTTGAAAATTTCAAACTATTTGGCTAAACTATTGCAATTTAACTACTACTGGACGAAGCCATTTATAAAGTAATAGGATGAATGAGTTTGGTTTGAATAGCGTAAAAAGAAATGGTCGGGTAAAATGCAAGGATTTGAAACGAGTTAAATTGAACCGAATCCAAAAAGGCGACAGTTGAACTCCTTCAAGGCGTATCTGTTTCAAATCAGTCTTCTTTTCGGTAAGGGCAGATATAAAACAAAAACAATGTCATTTAAAAAAAAAAAATCCTCTTAGGAATTGGTCAAGAACTGGAAATTGTTCACGAAACTAGAGTGCGTGTAAAACTGACCCTAAAGAAAATACAAAACTAAAAAAGTTCTAAAGTAAATTCAGAAAAAAAATCAATGAAAGCCGTCCTAGGTTCTGATCTCTATTCGCATTTTACTCGAAACTAATTTCAGATTATCAATAATTCAGATTATCAGATTATCATAAAATAGTCCACTTGCATCCCTTTGCTTCTCACTACTTCATATCGCAGTTACAGGTACCGAAAAATATTTTTTTAAATCTCGAGCACAATATAGCAAATAAATAAAGTTTAAGTCGCGTAAGTAGGTATCCCTAGATGGAAAGTGGAATCGCATGTATATTAGAAAGTCGAAAAACATTGCAAGTGGAAATAAGGGGCGTTAAAATAACGTCGCATTTTTTAATTATCAGAAACATGCAAGCATCTTGCTTTTTACGTGCGGATTTTATGCGGAAATTAGATTTGAAACCAGATTTTGTGGTTTAAAACTAGGACTCGACCGATGCATCGGCCTGGCCGATGCATCGGCGCCGATGGTTCAACAATTATACCCTCGGCATCGGCGGCCGATGCTAAGTTGCAGGAAACATCGGCCCATCGGTCTTAAAAAACATCGAAAAGCCGCTGGAATTGGCCGATGTTTTTGAAAAAAAAAAAAAAAAGATCTTTGCTGTTTTACTTTTTAATACAAAGTAAAGGGAGTTATTGTTTTCATATAAAATTGTTTAATTAAATTTCAGTGTGAATTTCCATTTTAGTCACCACTGAATGAGTTTTTAATTCTGGATGTAAGTATGTATCTCTTATAAGTCATAATTCAAAAATGGTAAGCTGTAGAAGGCTAAATTTTCGCATGTGGGTAGTGCGAACGTTCCGGTTGTGCACTTCCCTTTTTGTTTTCGATCGGGTGTTCTGAAAAGCCTGTTTACTCACGTTTTGTGGCTATTAATTACTTATTTCAATGCAAAACTAATATAGCGTCTCAGACTGACGATCATTTGGTGATATATTGCCGAATTGGAGACTATGGAAACAAATATCAGACGCGCGTACATGCAAATGTTTTTATGCTGGGAACAGGTAAAAAACGCTATGTTATTTGTTTGTCATATCAGAGTATTGAACCGTGCATCCTCAACATGAAAGTCGCCTTCCTCCCCACGATGAAGTTAAAACAGCAGCGCAAGAGGCCTTACAGGAGGTTGCGAAAAATGTCTTCCAGGAGTGCTTCTAAAAGCTATACGAACGTTGGCAGAAGTGCATAGTCGTTCAAGGTGACTATTTTGTAGATAGATGTGCCCCAGTAATGTGAACTATTCAGAGTAAGGTTTTATACAACTTGTTCTCGAACTTTTAGATCAAACTACGTATGTATGAGTTTTCAACTTATTACTGTTTCATAACGTTTTTGAGTGATGCAAGTTTACGCGCATGAAGACATCACAAGAGAATTTGCGATAATTAACTGAGGAGGCGTTCAAAATGGATATTTCGGTCATCTATATGTTCTTAGGTAATATGCATGTACAGATGTGCAGAAAAATCTTGTGAAGTATAAATTGGGTGATTGTAAAATAGAAATTTTGGTCGAAATCTGATTTTCTTTCTTTTTTGTGGTTACAATTCCTTATTCGTAGAAAGGAAGTAAAGTGAAATGAATCAATGGTCCTTAAAATCCCTGACATTCTTATCACTTTTTTTCTGTTTGATTTTTTTTTTTTGCCATCGTCCAACGGCATCGGCAATCGGCCATTTGGAGGAAAACCAATCGGCCATCGGCCCTCTTTGAACAATCGGTCAACAATCGGCATCGGCCAAAAAATGCCATCGGTCGACCCCTAGTTAAAACCGGAACATTTACAAGAGCAACACAGATGGAAATTTAGGGAAAGGAACAATGGTTTCACACAATGGTGAATTCACCGACAAACAAAATGAACGCTTTACTGAATTAAGTAAAAGTAATTCATTATTTTCACTTAAGGATCAACTCATCAAGGATCAACTCCACATATGTCTCACAGTGCAGATACGGGGAGGGTGATCTAGACGCGCAAAAGTCAGCCGAATGCTCGCCTTAAAATGCGGTTCAGCTTCAAAAAGAGAAAATGCGATTCGTTGTATGGGTGAATATACGGTAAATTATTTTTTTTTTGCGTTCCCCAAGAAAAATTTTCTGTTTAGTTTAACATTCATTGTTTTACTAGCTGTAAATAGTTTTCCATTTGCGAATACGAAGCTCAGATGATGTTTGAAGATTTGAGCTTTACAGGCACAGGGGAAAAATGTGCATTCAAAGGGCGGCATTATTGGATTTAAAATTGTCAAGAAGCGCGAGGCCAGGGAACTCGCGAATTCACACAAAACATACAAAAACACGTTCTTTTTACCAGAACTTAAATGTTATCCGTAGTGTCTACACACTAGAAACATTGTACAAACGTACATTCAGGTAACGATAAAATTTAAGAATATGTACTTACCAGGGTAAATACTGAAGCGATTGGCACAAACACGCGTTGTAGCAGTGCAAAGAGAATGGATGCAATATTATTGGAATTTCGCTCAACCCCATTAGCTTACTTTTAACTTTAGTCTGCAATACGCTGGTTATTAGAGCTCAAAGACATCTTTTAGAAATTCTAATGCTAAATTCGAGTCCTTGAATCTCGCCAAGTGAGGGTAACATAATTATGTGACGGGAAAATATCTTTTTTTGTATGTAGATAAATATTTTTACGATGTTTTTCGGTAAAATATGTTTTGATATTTATTCAGGCTTATGCCTAAGGTAAAAACCATCGAGCTAGTTTATTTAAAAAGGAACGTTGAACGTGTTTGTATAAAACGTAGAAAAAAGGCAGCTATAGGAATATACACTAATAACTATTTTCAACTTTTAATGCTAAAATGAAACAGTTAGCGAGTATTGACTACGTGGGCCAAACAACACCCAATATTCTTTATTATTCATAGGATAACAATAACGCTATTCGTTTTACCTCAAAATTTTCTATACGCTATTGGAATTCAAACACCGTATATTCACCCGTATTAGGATTCGAAACAAGGATTTAGAGTTAGAATGATTTAGAAAACCAAAAATGTGTCGAGGAAGATTTAAAGCAGAGTTTTTCAACTCTGCTTTGAAAGCAAACCTTATTCGCAAGTGGACAAAATCTTGCATTATACGCGGAATAAAAATAAATGTAATGAATTTGGAGTAATTATTCCTTCCTTTAACATTGAGTTTCATGATGGTGCCATTTTAGGATATCGAGGGTTCAGTGAAACATTTTCAAAAGTGAGTTAAATTTTATTATTTCATTAAATGAGATGTTTTTTAAAGAGTAACGGTTCTGTACAAAATTGTGAAGTATATCAGGGTTATAGTTACGATAATTTAGTTTCCGATATTTATAAAAACTGAATAACACGCAAGAGGAAAGATACTGGAGGAAAGGTAGCAAAATTTGGTCGTAAAAGGAAAGTGAGGTGGTTCAGGCTGTGCACTTAGAACAAATAATAATATACGAGGCATTCGAAACTGATGTAAATAGTTTATCAATTCCGCTTTGAATTTACCCCGTCTTGAACTGAATGACTCATTTATGAACGCGACACTTCCCCACGACATATGTTGAAACACTCTGCTTCATTTTTTTTCTGTTTCTCAAATAAAAAGTTTTAACCAAATTATATCCATGAAACGCTTTTTCAATCAACTTTAAAACAACGAATCTGTTTCAGACCCAAGAGTCATAAAATTCACACCTGTGATGCGTGATTTCTCGCAAAGAAAGGAAGGAAAGTTAAACTATGCCAATTATACTGTTCTGCGGTGGGAAGGTAAAAGACGTTATCATCGCAAATCGGAGAGATATTTGAAGTAACTTACTTTTGATTCCCAACAAACACGAGTGAAATGTTAACTTGACTTTTTGCTCATGTTTTTGTTTCGTTGAAAGTAAAAAAAAAACAAGTTGCTCAATAAACTTATAGGAAATTAGATGAAAAATTGCGAAAACGAATTATCGATACTGCTGTTTACCTGCCCAAGTAAGTGTTGCACAACTTCAGGAGTTTTTCTGATCAATTAAAAAAACACTTTAAATTTTAGAAAATTGTGTCAATAAAAGATGGTTTCGTTACTGAAACAGGAAGGTTAGCCAGTAAAGTCCATTGTAATTAGCAGACTAGTAGAGAATAAGATTCTGTCGTGGGCAAGAAAACGGCAGTATCTGCGGAAATGAGTTTTCGTGATATTTGAAGAAAAGCGCTTTGAATTGAATACTTACAATGGGTAAACGTTGAAATTAGACTTTTCCCGCGCTTTTCATTCTCCGGAAACCAAATAAACAAGCATTTACAATAAAGCTAACGTACATTTCATGAAAAAAAATTAAAAATTGCAGTTACTTGACCATGGCAGTAAGGTGATTAACCAGTAATTAACCACTGGAGCACCAAAATGTACAAAACAGGAAAAAAATAAGTGTTTATTTTTAATATGATAACTAGAACTGAAGCGATTTCCGGCATGAGTCATATTTTTCGCAAAATTTAGTTCACTGGGGTGTACAATATTTTTATGCAGAGAAAACAGACTTTGGTGGAAGGGAATTGGAATCCTTGTTCTGGAAAACGCTTTATTTAGGGGGCCCAAATTTTGCTCGGTGCAGAACGGACTGATGCCGTTTCTGCTCTCAACCTGAATGAAAGAATAGTGAGGCGCGATGTGAATATTGTAAGATAATAAAAAATACCAGATTTTTCTGCGTATCGAAGCAAACACAAGTAACTTCAATCTAGCATTATTACGGTATCGGAAGTTCCTTCATTTAGGGGGACAGCGGGGATCACCCCCCCCCCCCCCCCGAACGTTAAAAGCTTAATTATTTTCATATAAGTGGGCATGTTGTTATTACTTCCGATAAAATTTGTCTTGGTTACACTCTGGGATAGGTCTTATTTATTTATTTATTTATTTTTTTTTTTTTTTGTGAAAATCGAAATCGCCTGTAGTAGGAAAAATTGTGTATCGGCATTAATTTTTCGTATAATAAACTTTTTGAAAATCAAAATATATTCAGATCCCCTGCCAGCTCTTTGAAGTTTCGCCAAATATGTAAAAATGAACATTTAAAAAGTTTATGTGTATTTTTTAAATTGTTTGTGGTCGAAAGAGTTGTACATTAGTATCTAATGTTCGTGTAAAAAATGTTTGGTAATTAAAACATATTTATACCCCCGGCCAGATCCTTAAAGTTTCCACAAATACAGTGGCTCTCAAAAGTGATCGTACACCTTGAAATTTTGTAGTGAAACCGCAAAACTAAACTCGAATATAAAGTCCTGTTTTTTTTCACATCATTCTTATGTCATTCTAAAAAAATCCCCTGTAGTTTGTTGTTTCAAAATATTGCCCGATGTAATTTGAAATTTTTCAAAAACCGAAGAGACAGAATTAATATGCCACAAAAGTTATCGTACACTAAACTATTTGCGAATATATTCATGATTAAAATTTTTTGTTATCGTTTGTTTTTTGTCGTTTTTTTATTTTTTTTGCGCTGTGATGATACTGTAAAGTCAATTAGCTTTAATATTTTATTTATTCCCTAATATTCTGCTTATTATTTTTAAATGGCTGGTATTCGTAAAAAGCAACGATTACTATTCGAAATTTGGATTTCCCCCCCTCACATTAGCGTCAAATTGGTTTGAAATATCTCTAAGTTAGTTAATTTATACCATTCTATATCAAAGTGCTTGAAAAAAAGCCTTTAAAGAAAAGAATTGGATCGAAAACAAGGCAAGAAAAGGTCAACCGGCAAAGTTAACAAAACGTGATCGGAGATTTAAAATTCAAAATGTTTTTGAAAAATACACATTTGAGTGCCGTAAAAGTTTCTGCAGAGTTTAATGAAAATTTTTACGTTTAATTTTCACCTTAAATTGTTCGCAAATTTCCCTGAATAGCTGGATTAAATAAAACCCCTTCCCGCAGAAATTTTCTTGTTCGTGCGAAAAACAGAAAGCTTACGCTTTCCGTCGCAAAATCTATGATAAATAAGCTCAAAACGTTTTGGAATAACGTCTAACTTACCGATGAAAATAAATTGAACATTTTTATTCAAATTGTTGTATAATTGTAAATAGAAGAAAAAGAAATGAGGAATTTAATGAAGCTTAAGAACTTAGTTGGATCAGTTAATCAGGACGATTAAAGTGTTCTTGTGTGAGGGTGCATATCAGAATCGGGACTTTTTAGTTTGGAATTTTTTGATGAATTAATGAATCATGCTGTTCATTTTAATATTTTAAAAAACAATTTTAAACTATTAGCCTAAAATTTGGCAGTCGGGAACAACTTTGTATTTGATCAAGATATCGATTAGAAGCACGCGGTCTTCAATGATTGCGTCTGGTTTCTCAAACATTGTCTTGAAGCTTAGAAATCTAGCTCAATCGCTAGATTTTAACTTAATGTAACATACTTGGAGAAATCTGGAGGATATATTACGAAAATACAGCACTGAAACGAAAAGCAAACTAGAAACATTAAGACTCAAAGTACGATTAACAATTAAAAAATTGCACTTAAAAAGAAAAAACAATGAAATCTAGTCACAGACGTTTAAAAGCTGTTGTTGATACTGCCTGATGTTCTACTAAATAATAACTTAGTAAATAGTTAAATTACTTTCTAACGCATAGACGTTTTTTTGAAGTGTACGAAAACTTTTGCGAGATGAAGTTTCTGGCCCTTTTTGGTTATTGATTTCTTAAAAATAAAGTTTTATTACATAAAAAAAATTCATATAGTTTTGTTGAAAATAGATCATTGAGCTAATGATTGCATACCTATTCCAAAATATTAGTTTTAACTCATGGATAGGGCCGTATTTCATTGAAAATCGTAAGTGTACGAACACTTTAGGGAGCCACTGTATGTAAAAATTGACATTAGTTTGATTTTTTAAATTCCTTACACAGAATTGTTTTGATCATCTGTGGTAAAAATGGTTGCCTAGTAAGATTTTTTGCGCATGATAAAAATGTACTGACATTAAACCATATTTAGCCCACCCCCCCCCCCCGCTGTTCCCCTCGTCGGAAAAAGTTGAAATATTTGCAGTCTTTTTTTATCTTTTAAACTACGATTTTTATTAAAAACTTTTTTTTTTCCCATTAAAGGCACTTTTACACTTTATTTTCCAATAGTAACACCACACAATTCCTTTGAAATGAAATTAAAGTGCAAAAGAGGAAAGCGCCAGAGGACCTGCCTGCATCGCTGTTTTACAGCAGCTCTTAAGATTTTTTTTCCCGAAATTAGCGCCAAGTTCCTTAGAATATCTTTCAAGGAGGTGTCTGCATTCGAACCCCACCATGGCCCTCCCAGCACCCAAATTTAGGTACAGTAGGATTTTTTTTTTTGTAACATAGAAATTTTATACCTTACACTGCTTTGTTTTTTTATTGAACTTTATCATTAATTTTCGAGACACCAATACTGTGCATACAAAGAAATGACAATTTGTTGCTCCACAATTAAATGAAGAAGCTTCTGCCACTAACCTAACTACTCTTTCGACCTCTTGTGTAAATTAAAATACTCACTTTCAGTTGTGTCACTCGTTTTATCCATGTTCAAGTTTCGCATTAGGTATACATGTTTGGACAGTGGAGGGTATGCAAGTACACAATTGATCGAATCTGCATAGTCTTTTGCTTGAAAATTAAGAGGTGAAATGTCAAAATCACCGACAGTTTCATTAGTAACATCTTGGATCTTTAGGATCGTTCTGTGACCTAATTTCTTCGAAGGATAGTGTGTCATTGCTCATGGTAATCAGCAGGTGTTTTGGATGACCACAACAACTATTCCTTTTGAATAACAGGATCAAGTACTGATTTCAGATCATCGTTGAGATATCTTGAGTAGTGGTCAACTTCCCAAACATGCTGTGCAACGGCTGTGCATGAAGACTCAGTTTAACGAGAAACCAAACTTTTGCATACGCTTTTGCAATGTATTCGACAATAGTCTAAATATATAAACGAAGTATATACAATAGGTGCCGCTTAATGTGATCACTTTGGGATAAATACAATTTGATAACAATAACCGACTGATAACAATAACCGAAAAGAATCCAGGAGACAAAATAATGATTTTTTTCCAATTAAGGTGCATTTATTTTGGCAACCTCAAATTAAAATCACAATGACTCAACTGAACGAAGTTTCAAATTATAAATTATTAAATTAACAGAATGAAAATATCTGAACTATAAAAAGTTAAAGCTAAATTATGCAATTTTTAATCACATAGTAATAGATGCAGTAAAATATGACCGTTTTCCCTGACATTCATAAACCAGTTTCAAAGCACATTCAACTTTTCTATCTTTTCCAGCATGGTTTAGCTTGTTGTTTAAATTTTAATTTAACTTCGCTTTGTTTTCATTCTCCACACAATTCTCTAATAGTTTACAAAGTAATGGCACCAATGGAGGTCATCCTACATCAATGCCTGCAACATGTCCAGCGACTAAATTTTTTTTAGGTACAAAAGAAAGTTTTCTTAGGGGGAGTCTGTGGTCACTGGGGGCGAACTTTCTGTAGCTTCATTCCTTGAAAAATTTTGAACTGCTATTGAAAACCACAGAATGCTACACAGAAAGTTAGTTTCGTCAGGGTTTACCTATGTATTTCTGTTAATTGATGAACAAAAACGGAGAAAAAATTGAAAGTTTGTGAAAAAGTGATAATAAACGAAGACGCTGATTACAGTATCCGAGTTTTTTAACGTGTGTTAATATACAAGTGTTCCGGGACTTCGTGATTCTGATAACATTAAGCGAATGATAACATTAACCGTGATCACATTAAGCGGCGCCTACTGTATCTTATTGAAATTTCTTACCTATTGGATTGGTGGACAATTATTTGTGCAAATTTCCAGAACATATCGCTTAAATCCAGAACATTTGGATTTCAATACTGTTCATATTTGCTTTGATAAATGCCAAGATTATGGCCGATTTGTGAGACGAGGGGTGGGTGATGGAAAAAGTTATGATATATCACAGAATAAGAGAAACAAGTAATATTTTGCGCAATCGTCACAACAGTTAAAACTAAGCAGAACGAGTTGAGAAAAATAGCAAATGACGCAACTTTCAAAGGCCTGGCGAAGGTTTTAAATATAATACTAGTCGACCCGTGCGGAACTCCGCACTGTGCTTCAAATCGTTTCATAAGTCATTTCGCTCTTTAAGAATTTCGAAGGAAGAACATTATGAAGAAGAACCGAAAAAAAAGTAAGCGCAGAAGAGAAGGCATGTAATTTAAAGACATCAGTAACAAAACCTCGTTAAATACAACGTTGTGATAATTTGATCATCGCTCACCTTTTAATCGTACATATTTTCAATGCAAACATAAATGTCAATAAAAGTGTGGCTGAGTGGTGACTCGTGAAAAAGCAATAATTGTGCATGGGAAAAAACAGGTTGTGGCAAATACAGTCCTGCACATGTCAGCATCTGACGGGAAAAAAAGAAACATTAAAGAGACATTTATTGGCACGTATTCGAATTGGCGCCATTCTAACTAACAGCCCGACACCCCAACAAACCTAGCAATTGCACCTTCCTTTTCGAAAGCTATTCATTGAAGGAATGCGTAGTAAAAAACAGCAAAAAAGCTTTTTGCCAAAAAAAAAATAATAATAATAATAAGATCATGCATCTGTGTTTTGTCATTAACCAGCATGATACGATTTAAAATTATTCGCAAAGCATGGAATTTGATTAAAGAATGACGAAGATCTCACGTAGCGATTGAAACAAACATTCTAGAGAAGTAATAAATTTGATTGAAAATAAGTGTTTTTATCTTTGAACATTGAACTATTTCACATAGAAGGTTGCTTTAACCGTTACGGCTTAAATGCCTTCAGATGTTTCTCTTTTAATCGAACACTTAAAATTCAAAACCAAAACCAGTTGAACTGAGTCCGTTCTTAAGTGTAATTTTTCGAACGTAGACAAAATGTTTTTTTTTTTTTTTTTTCAGCAGAAAGCAGAGGAGTAGAAAATAATTTCTTGCTAATGAAGTTGATAATACTTTTAATGCTTTATATCGTATTCGCGCGAATAAAAAATTAAAGGTTTACTGAGTGAAACTCGTAGTTTTAATCGGGCGTAGTATTTTTTCATTTGTACAAAAGTCGAACACTGCTATTAGAAACATCTACATTTTAGCATACAATAAAAATGTTTTTCTGCACAAAAAGGATTTCTTTAAGTAAATCTAATACTTTTTTATGCTTACATTATGTTGAGTGGTCTGGATGTAGTCAAAGAACACAGTTCGATTAACAATCAACTTATCCGAATGATAACTGTAGCCTGCATAAAGGAGTCGAAACACCAAGTAGCATTCCCACTGCATTTATTGTATTAGGTGTGTATGTTATGAGCACATGTAATGCATAATACTAATATAAATTTGATATTATGTCGGACAGCCCAAGCTTGCCCGAAGTTCAGATAGTTTATAGCCGAACGCTCTCCCGAAAAAAACTTATCAATTAAACCGAACAACTAAGTCCAGTGCTGTTAAGCTTTATTAAAATATAAACACACACAAAGGCTATTTTTTTTTTTTTTTTTTTGCCGAAAGCGACGTAAAAAATGGAAAACTGCATTAGAACTTTGCTTTAAAAAATGCATAAGAACTACAGGCAGCATCAAGGTTTTGAAACAGCAAGAGGCGATTTCGAAAACTTGAATTTTCGACCGTAAGTCTTTTTTTCGCCATTGGCCAGCCTGATAAGTTTTAAAATGAGAGGGGATTAATATATAAGATAAGATATTGAAGAAAAATGTTTTTATTTTTGAAAATTTTTACAATTTGTTATCGCAGACTGCTTAAACCGTTATAACTTAGATGGCAGCACGTGTTCATCATTTAACAGCACGGTTAAAATACAAAATAAATTGAACTATGCTCTTTTTTAAGCGTAGCTTTTCGAATGTAGTAAAAATGTGATAAGCTATTTGTTTTTTAGCAAAAAGAAGAAAAAATATATATTTTACCCTTCAAATTGAGGTAGTATTTTATTTATTTGTACAAAGAGTCAAAAACTCATTAGAAGAATATATATTTCAATACACAATTTATTATTTTTTTTCTGAACAAAAAACAATTCTATTGTAGTCTGAAATCTTAAACCTGTTACTTATATTTTCGCTTACATTATGCTTTAATTTTCTTTCCAGAGCCAAAGCTTCAAAAAAAAAACGTGCAATTTCGAAGTAATTTAGCACAAAATCACTGAAAGTTTTTATATCAGCAAGGAGCATTTCCTTCTCATTTATTCTATTCCCTCATAGTTCTTATTCACTTAATTCAGTGTTCATGTAATGCGCGATATTTCTCTAATTTTTCCGTTGCAGATTGTCCGGACGTGGGCCCGAACACGTAATCTCCTGCTTACGAAGAGAACGCTCTGCCGATCAAGCTACTCAGCTCTGTCGATCTTAGCGCAAATTAAAGTTATAAGTTTGACCGAAAACCTTATTCTGGTTCTTTAAAACAGGTTTTTTGGCTAAAAGAAACAATTTTTAGACCTTGGGTCTATTTTTCGTCAGTAGCCAGCACCATAAGCTATAAAATTAGCCGTAAATCAAAGAAATCGATCAAGAATTGAGGGAAATTTGGCGTAGAAACCAAAAACAGGCTACAGAAATAATATATAAGGATGATGTAATAATTATTTTATTCACCACCAAAGGGTGTTACTATTCGGCTATTTAGACTACGGGCGATTAAAAAATACATATTAAATAAAAAAAATGTTTAAAAAAATAAATTTTCACATAATTGTCGAAACTTCAGGGACTTGTCGGGGGGTCTAAATATATTTTAATCACCAAAACACTTTTGTAACGAACATTAAGGTCAATACACAAATTTTCCCACCACAAACGATTAAAAAAAATTTACATAAGAAATTTCTTGAAAATATTTTAAAATGTCAATTTTTACATATCTGGTGAAACTTTAAGGGGCTGGCGAGGGATCTAAATATATTTTGATTTCTAAATAAATGTAATAAACATTTGATGCCAATACACTACTTTTCGCACCACAGGTGATTTCGATTAAAAAAAATTAAAATTGACCCACCCTATTGCACACCATTTACTAACCCCCCCCCCCCCCCGGAAGAATTCGAAATCACGGGCCTTGGGTCGAGGTGAAGCAAAAAAGTTTCGGAATGCAATTTGATGTCCGTGATCATTTCGCATGGATTTTATTAACATCACTCTAGGAACTGTTTAGAAAAACTGCACGCTTTCAGTGACGTAAATGCTGGTCAAAATAAGAAAAAAAAAACTGTTTTCAGACTTTTTCTGGAAATAAAACTAAAGAAATTTAACAAGATTGCTCATGATTTCTCTCTCAGAGGACATTTGTTTATTATTTGCGACCGGCGTTTTGGGACAGTAAAATGAATACTAAACAGATTCAGAAATGACAGGTTTTATGCCATTTCAAATCCCATGTCTTATGAGTGAAATTCTGAAATAGAATCAAGGTTCACTGTTAAATCTTTTGAAATGAATGTAACCTCTAAAATAGGTGCCTTCCTGTAGCGTACATACACTTCGGTGCCCCACCCCCCATCTGCTAGATTTTCAAGTGCGTCTCCCCACCCCATAGGATTTGTTTTCTTACATTTTATTTTAAATACAGTGTTACTTTTTTTCAGAGCTTGCTCCCTCATACCTCCCCTCTCGCACCTCTGGGCTTGCGGGGATGCTATTTACACCACCCTGGTGTCTCTTTTCTTTCTGTCAAATTGAGATTTCGGAGAAACAATTCTACGACGGAATGACAAACGTTTTCAATTGAGCCGCTCAGAAGCCAATGCGGTTAAGTCCAAAACACAAAAATTGAGAAAATCAATGTTTTTTGATACATTAGTTTTTAAAATTCTTAGTTTATTAATTTAATTAGAAAAGTGTATAAAGTCTTTTTTCAAGGTATAAACTCTGCAAAAAAACAAGATATGTACAGTATGTGTTAATAAAAACGTAAGTATTTATTGAAATAATGACAGCATCTTAAAAATTTTAGGACTTATACCTTTTGGCAGCTGAAAAAGATAAGAAATTTAATTAAAAATAATAAAATAACATTTATTGTCATAAGTTTTATGTTTATCCATCATAACAAACATCATCTTCTTCCGAGGTATTTAAATGTAAATCTTGATCTCCACGTGTTGTCCTTAATGTCCTGTAAAAGTCGTGTTTAATTGGAGGTATATACTTTAATAAACATATGATGTCTTTTTTTGTTTCTTTTGAAAATGTTCTGCCGTTAGGATATAATATAGGTGGAGTTATATTTTAAAAATTTACTGGTCTACCTATTTTTGTATCTTATTTATTTATTTATTTTTTTTAATATCAATTACATTAAAGGTATCATCCTCGTCAAAATTCTGTTTGAACTTAAATATTTTTTGCAAACACCAACATCTTGGGAGTTCAGTCTAATAAAATATTCAAAAAACTGAGATCTTGGTCCTTTGGTGTTATTCCTGGGTCGTTTTCTTTTGATAGCATGAACTCTAATTAACTCACTTAAAAAAAATTTTGCTTATGATGATCATTAAGCTTGTAAAAAATTTTCGTCGCCTGTTTTCTTTGATAAAAGGTCATCTTGCGATTACAAATTCGTAAACAGTTACAAGGTTTATTATCAAATTTCTTTGCAGGAAGTATTCTTTTATTTTGATATTGTTTACCTTGTATCCTTTTTTGTTTCTCAGCATTTCTCGACCATTTCGCAGGATTCCTGCTGCGTTTTCTACCAACTTTTCCGTTATTTTGATTATTGTCTATATATTCGTTATCTGACAATGTATCGGAATCAATACAGTTAACTCTCCTTGAATTAGAATGAAATATCGTATCACTTTCACTATATTCTATTTCCGTTGACATTTTTAGTTTTTATACCCTTACAATAAATCTTTTTATTATTTTAAAAAGTCAGAGTTTTTACAGTTATTAAAAAAATTTATTTAATGTTTTTGATGACACAATAATTCTCGCAAACACTTCAACGTAATATTTTTGTGTTCTGACGCATATGCATAAAACTCAAACAATTCTAATTAGAGGGTAACGGTTACAGTTACTATGAATTTCTTGTTTTTCAGTATTGCCAACAAATATCGAAAGAAGAAGACTAATTTAATTTTTATTTCAAAGTTTATGTAAAAAAATATTGATAAAAGGTGGACTTATTCACAATGGCTTCTGAAATTATTATACAATACTTTCGGAAGCTATTAAAAAAAGGGCTGTCTAACCTAGAAAAAAGTAACCAACGAGTAAATCCTTTAATAACTAAGAAGATTATTATTTATTTCATCAAAATTTCCAAAAATCAGAAAATATTTAAAAATGGACTTAACCGCATTGGCTTCTGAGCGGCTCAATTCACAACATTCAAAAAAGTTTAAATATTATACAGAACAACAAGGGACGGTTTCTGACTAGCTATTTTATTGATTTTTTTCGTGCTCGAAAGTAGAGCTTGTCGCCAATATTGAGCACAAAAGAAAATTTTTCATAATGTAGGATGAAATAACTAATATCAGGATTATATATATATTCAATGCAATTTTGATCATAATCATATTAATATGTACATCGAAGTTGGTAAAACCAGACAAGAGCAGGATAAAAAAAATTCTATGGAAGATTTCTTTTTGAGGAATATGAATAGTTTTTTTATCTGTAACTCGGAGGGATACAACACTATGTCCATTTTCATAACTTTACCACGTGGTGTTTTATCCCCTTAAGGGAAAATGGTCTTCATGTTCTTTTAATATACGATATACATTTTTTTTTTAATTACTGAGTTTGGATATAGTGCTTTATGCGTCTAGGAAATGTGAGAAAAGCCGATTTTAACTGTCATTTTGGGAAAAAACGGACAGTGCTGTATCCCTCTAATGTACAGATATATAGGTTAAAAAAAAAATCTCAGTTTGTTAAGTTTTTTTGTACTTTTTTTTCTTTATCTATCAAACTTTATTATTTTACAAAGACAAGACTTTAGAAAGATAAAAATACAAGAAGTATTCACTTCGTAAATAATGATTTAAAGCATTCGGAATTCAGTAATCATTTTCTTCAATTTGTTATATTATTTTTAAATGTAATGAATCAGTTTAAAACAAATCTGTTTTACTTGATTTACTTTTTTATCACTCCAAACTATACTTTCAGGCATAAGTATAATTTTTTTTTAACTTTAACGTCAGCGACGAAATAAAACATAATTTAAGGTGCGGTAACAATGTCAAAAAATTCTTCTAGAGTTTAGTTATTTTTAAATGAAATAACCATGTTTTATTGATTCCAGAAAAGTTTCATAAGTGGACTTATGCTCTTTCTGAGATAATCGATTAGACTCGCTTTTAACAGCCCGTGAAATGCTTGGATATAATTTATAGTTGTAACTGAAGTTTTGATTGACAGTTAAGATGATATACACTTTTAAAGACACCTGCAAAGTTACAAGACCGTCACATTTACTAGTGAGAATTGTCATAGGATGAAATGCTGAAAAGGAGGTAGGGGCTCAATTGCTACCGAAATCTCTTTTTTGAACTACAATAGTAAATAAGTAGAAAAATAGTAACTAAAAAATGATTAGTAATCTTTGATATTGGTACTTTTATTGACAAGAACAATTTTCATTTTTTCCCTATTTTCCTCCAGTGAAAATGAGCAGCACTTGTTAAAATTTCCACCTAATATCTGTACAGCGTTAAAAGAGAATACTATACAGTCGACTCCCGCTACAACGCGATCCGACTTACGCGAGATGGCTATAACGCGATTTTTTCAATAGTAAAGAATTTTAGATCTAACGCGAATTCCTCGCCCGCAACATGAAAATTTTCGAAAGGGAATCGCGATGTGTAAGTATCGACCTTGTTATTGGCTACTAAAAATGTATTTTTGGCGAATGCACATTCATCCCTTTAGCATCACTGGCAGCGGAAGTTCCCACACCATACTAGTCTGAATATCGCTTAGACAAATCACTACTCCTCATTTTCCATTTTTTTTTTTTCATTCTATTTATAAACGTTCATGAAATATAATGACACCTATGAGCGCTGTTTCATCTAAAGTTTGTGAAGATAGGTAGAAAAAGAAAAAAATTCGACAGTTAAAGAAAAGCTAAAGATTTTATGTGCTTGCACAGCTTTAAAATGCGTCGAAGATAGCACGACAATTAGGTATGAATAAATCTTCCATATATATACAATTAAATGTCTAAAAAAAAAGGAAATCCTTAAAAGTTCACCGAGTACCACTACCAAACGGCAAGAACTTGAGGGTCACAGATGTAGACGAAATTCTGGATTTAGGTTGATTTTCACTAGATATGAATCCAGGTAAAGCGGTTTGGCTAAAACGGGGGCCCAAAGTTGTTATTTGAGTTCAGAAAAGCAATGGTTTTTCCTTTCAAATTAAACGTTATTTACCCTTTTCTGGCATTTGCACAGTGTTGCCAGATTGGGGGAACTTTCCCCATTTTGGGGAAATCTGATGCTCTCTGGGGAAGTTTTGGGGGAAATGAGTTTTGAGGGGAATTCTTCGGGGAATTTTTTTTTCTTGGAAAAACCTGGGGAAAAAAAGATTTTTTTTCGTGTTTAGATTCATGACAAGAAGTAGTAGTTACATTAAAGTAAGATAAACAACGTTAGAAAAAGCACAAATTTGCCAATTATTGAAAAAGGCGTTCCCTATAACGCCGAAACACGCGTCTGCTGTAATTGGCAAATTTGTGCTTCTTCTAACGTTGTTTGTCTTACTTTACTGTTCAGCACAAAGATATTTAATTATCTTAGTAGTTACATCGTTTGAATCAAATAGTTTTTGGTTTAGCTTTGCTCAACTTGATGGAATTCGCATTTCGCATTATGTGGAATATTATGCTACGGAATTCGCATTAATGTTCTGCGTGAGTAACTAGTTGATACGTCAAACAGGTACAAATAAGTGTGATGAAGAATGTTCTTGGATAAATATATAAAAAAATCATAGTTTAAATATACATACAAAAGCAGAGTAGTAAATGCAAGTAGAAAAAAAAACATTTGGCTATTTCTTATCTTTCAGTCAGGCGCTTGTACTTATGACTAGCGGCACCCGCACGGCTTTGCCCGCAGTAGAAAATTAAAAGGTGTTTTGGTTCCCCTGTATGTTTACAAATAATGCATGATGAATTTCTCGCCAATTGGCTTGCCGACGTTACGGTTCCACGTTATGATAGCTTGGTAATTTACTCGTCCATCTTATGATAATCTTGCTCGGGAAAATGTTCTTAAAATTGGAATAGAAAGAGAACAAAATTGAATTTTCGAAAAATTGCTTCGTGGTGCACACCCCTATGCTACAAACTAATTTTGTGCCAAATTTCATAAAAGACGGCGGAACGGTCTAGGGCACTATGCGCGTCACAGAGATCCTGACAGACAGAGAGATATCCAGACAGAGAGACTTTCAGCTTTATTATTAGTAAATATAAAGATAAAGATAGATAAAGAAAAAGAAGACAAAAAAAAAAAAAAGCGAAAATGGGAAAAAAAAAGTTGGGGAATTTTATAAGAAAAGTTGGCTATTTGGGGGAAAAAAAATTTTCAAGAGACAAAAATATTAAAAGAAGTCGATTCATTTTAAGAAAATATTAGTGGGAAAAATAATTTTTGAATTTGGGGAATTTTGATAGAAAACATCGCTTTTTGGGGAAAAGTTGGAAGGGAATTGGGGAAATCTGGATTTGACCATCTGGCAACACTGCATTTGCATTGCAGCATAAGCCAATTCAATGGATTTGCAACATAGAATAAATACCCCCCCCCCCCCTCCCTTCCTCCTTTGTACTGACAAGAGACGCTGAATGTCTTGGGTAGATATAGTCCCAAAAAATCCAATTCCAATGAAAACGCTATTGCAATTCTCTGGAGTCATGCAAATCAGTGTGGTTCAGACGGCAAAAACCATGAAGGTCACAAATCTGGATAAACTTCTGGATTACGGTCAATCGTACTAGATATGAGCCCCAGGTAAAATAGTTTGAGTAGATAGGCGGCACCAAGGAGCGTCTAAATTTGCTTGTTTTGCTTCAGAACTGCAGTAGCGTTTTCTTTGGAATTTTAAACTTTAGCACAATATTTGCTGTCCTAACATCTGTCGCGTCTCTTGTTAGTACAACATAGGGGCAGTAAAATTTACTCTATACTTAGAATGAATTCAGTTAAGCGATACTGCAATGCAATATCAAGAAAAGGTGAAAAAAGGTTTGTTTCAAAGGAAAACCATCGCTTTTCTGGAGCCCAAGCTAGAAACTTTGGGTCCCCCATTATGACCGAACTAGGGCCTATGCAGTCAAACCGCTTTACTTGGGCTCATACCTAATGGGAATTAACCTAAACCTAGAATTTTGTCCTGATCCGTGACCCTCAAGGTCGTGCCATTTGGTAGTAAGCAAAATGCAAACATTATGAAAATGGAAGCTGCTCTTGTATTGTGAATTTAAGAAACCAGGAAGAGGTGTGTTGCCACAGATGGAAAGGTTATAAAAGAACAAGTGAAGCAACTGTATTGTGTGTTTAAGAAGAACTACATAAGAATAACGTTTTGAGATCACATAGCATAAATCATCATCATCATCTTCACTTTTTTTAAAAAACAAATATCATTAATGTATCTATTGTACATTACAACTATAGAGCATTTTTTTTTTACTACATACTGTACGTACCGTACTGGTTTAATTTATGTCTTTCTTTTCCCATTGATCATTGATTTTGTTCATCGTAGCAGTAATTTCCTGCGGAATAAAACGTTTTTTTCTTTCTTTTTTTTTAATACAAATAAAAATTCAGTTTTTTATGTAAGAAACAGTAATGTATAGTAAAGAAATGGTTTATAACAGATTGAGGTGGTGTTTACAAGTGTCTAAAAATAATTTGTTATGTTTATAAAAGTTTTTACACATACCGTTTTCTACAACGCGAAATTTCAACTTACGCGAAGGGTCTTGGAACGCATCCCTCGCGTAAGTCGGGACTCGACTGTATTTCGATTTTTGAAATGATTGAAAACACACAATGTATTAGACTAAAACTGTAGAATCTATGACAGTTTGTCTTAAAAATAGAAGTAATAATTAAATACGTAGCGGAACTTCCCTGGGCACCCGACCCAATCGTTCCTGACCTCTTAGCAGGCACAAAAAGTAGGCACAATATTTAAAATACAGTATAACTTTGATTTAACGATTGTCAAGGGACTGGAAAAAGTTATCGTTAAATCAAAGATATCGTTAAATCGAGGGGCATAGATATTCAATGTAGTTCAATCCGAATCAGTGAACTGTACCATTATATTAAGGAAATAGTTAAATCGGGTATCGTTAAATCGAAATTATACACAAAGTCACACATTAACTTACGGAATTTTATGTGATGCAAAATTTAGACAAATCCAAAGCTCAGTTTAATTTTTATTATAATCATTGACCCCGCACCCTTTCCAATTCCTTACTTATCTTTATTTAGTTGTAAACTAAACTTTGTTGAACAGGTAATTAGTGTTCAGAGCTACAATCTATTGCTGCCCACATGAAAAAAAAATCAAAATGTTAAGGAGGAGGAACGTTATGTAGTCACAATGCATATTTTTAAAACACCTATCTGAACACATTTACTTTGTAATTAGGTAGAGTACTAAGCCTTATCCAAGAAATTGAATATTTTGTTCAAATTGAAAGCATACTAAACTATAAACAGTCTCAAGTATGGGCACTTGACTACTTCTACGCATGAACATGAGTCTCAAAAACAACACCAACCTATTTGTAATGAATTTCACACGTAATGAAGAAATGAAAATAATAGTATTACACTTAATTCTCGTAAACTTCCAAACAGAACCATTATTTTCGAATACATGCATTAAAGCCTATTAATAAGTAATAGCCTATTAAAAAATAAGTAAAAGCCTATTTAAAAAGTATTTTTTTTACATTGATTTCTAGTATAAAATAATAAAAGGATTACATCCCTTAAGCAAGTCGGGGCCCGTAGCTCGGGAGGAAAATTCCGAGGGTGCTTAGTAAATTCACATAAGTATTGACGCGCCAAAGCGCTAATGCAAAGGATCCGATGAAACGTTTTTTTTTTTCAATCTAAAGACTATGTCTATAAGCTTCTCACAAAAATTATGAAACAAAATAAGTACAGCTGAACTCTGCTAATATGAAGTGTCAAAAACCCACGAATTAGTTCGTATTAGCCGTTATTCGTAACAACCGTGAATGAGTGAATGATATTGTGAAAAAACGAAAGAAATCTTACCTATACTTAAAAAATAATACTACTAATACACACGTTGTCATCTACTAGTACCTTCAGAAAAGAATCACTTATTTCTTATAAATGAATGTCTTACAAAATATTGAAAAAGGAAGATGAAAATCATTAATTGCAGAATAGGTTGCAACCCACAATGGAAGATGAACAGTTTTAACTTAAAATAAATTGAAATGTCGACGGATAAACAAATGTACCGGCTCCTATTTTCAACACAAAACGTTTAATATTTTCTCCTCGATACACAATGGGATTTTTCTAGCTACATAAATGATGACTTATTTCTGAAAAGAAAATTTACAGTATTCAACCACGGACATTTTAAGTAAAGAGCTCAGAAATGTTTGTACGTCTTAGCAGATACTTTCAATTAATTATACGTATTGTACGTGAAATTTTTAACGTAAACAGATAACAAACCAAACTTAACGATCAATTTGGTCGTTTTAGCTTTGATTTCGTATCGAGAGTACAACTCTATGTGATATCTTTGTTACAATAATAGGAGTTAATTTTAAAATCTTCATATTAAGGTAAATTCTAAAACAGCCAATAACATTAAAAATTGAGCGAAGAAGAAATGTAGGAAAATTAAAACATATTTATAGAAAGCTATATCCCGCCCCATTTTGAGTAAAATTTGTACCCAGTCTCTCCCCGCAATAAAAGTATAGTACCCTATTTTCGTTGAAATTTTATAAATAAAATGTATTTCCAGGCTGATTGGGGACTTTTTTGAGAATTATGTATGTAAGCATTTTTGTTTTGATAAGCTCGTAACTACAGGGAAATTTGATTTTTAAATTCAATTTTAACATTGTATGGTTCACAATGAAATGCAACTGTTAAATTTCATAAAAATAAATTAACATTTCAATCTCTGCGTAAAGGTTTCCCCCTCCTTCCCATGAGGTGGGGGGGGGGGTGTAACATGAAAAAAAATGAAATATATAAAACAGCCGGAGTCGGAGGTTTTAAAATCCAGGTGTCGAAGTCAGCCATTTTCCTTCCGACTCCGCTCCCTGCTCAGACGAATGTGGTTTTAACAAGTCGCGGGCAATGTATTTTTGTTTTAGGAGATTACTGTGTTTTTAAAATAATACTATTATTTATTTATAAACATTAAACATTGCTATCTATCATAAGAAAACTACATACCGCTAAGAAAATCTTTAAGATGAACCCGTTAAATGCCAAGAAGCATCCACGACTGAGGAACTATCAAATTGGCGGGGCATTTACGGATATCTTCATTTCAATTCATTTAGCGCAATTGCGCAGAAATAATCTGAGGCATGCGTTTGAAAGTCCTTCCTCAATGATACTTAGGAGTTAGGTGCCCAGCTGTAATGATTTCATTACGATTGTCCTGACTTTTAGAGCTTTTTTTTTTATATTGAAGATGTCTTGATTTTTTTCATGAAATTCGATTTACTGATTTGTCCTGAACTTTCGTGTTAACTCTGACAGTCATCAACTTAAAAGTGATACCTGTGATACTCAAAATGATATATTTTGTTACTTTTGTGATTATATGCCTCATTTTTCTGTAGCATATATTTTTTTTTCTGTGGCTCATTGTATTATTGTTCGTTTTTCACAAGAAGGAACTTGACTTCTACCTCGTCACGTGGTATCCAATGATCATATTTCGCTGTTTTCAGCAGAAGCTATTTCGGATCATAGCATTTTGTTGTAAAAACAGCGGTTTTTAAGTGTAAGAATAACTAAAATGATAACAGAAAAATGACGCAAGTGTTGTAAAGGACTTTTTTGCACATTAAAATGCACGCACAAATTAAGGCTTTCTGGTTGTCTCCTTTAGAAGCGCGTGGATTGCTTACCGATCACCCCCGCGTAAAATGGAACTCTGCGTTCGAGGAGGTGTGGCGAAGTGCCTTCTCAAGAAAAACGGACAATACTCTGCAAGCAATATGGTGTTTCTTGAAGTCTTCATGTGCTTTTTTGTTGGTTTAACATTCTTTTCCATGCCATCAAAGTTTTGTCCTTCTTCATCATATATTTCCGGGCGATAAATTGTTTTAAATTGAATACCTATCGTTGCAGAATATGGAGAATCGTGAATAGTTAGGGCATTTGTCGCCGAGTGGTCGTGCTTGCCTGCGTGTGTCGCCGGAGGTCGTGGGTTCGTTTCCCGTGGTGCTCTGGGTGTGATTTCCTTCATTTCTGATATAAGTTATAAATGAAATTTGTCGCTGTTATCACATGTAGAAACGGATGCGAAACACGTGGCACGGAGTCGTATTAATTTTGAATGTGCATAATGTTTCTGTTATTAAATCTAAAATCATGAAAATGTATCACCTTTTTTCAGAGATTCCATGAATAGCGTCTGTTTATTTTTTATTTCTGTACATCATTTTGTGCATCGATTTTAATACAAAAGAACTATATCTTTAAATTCATACTTCTTTCTGACGTCTAATCACTACAAGCAAGATATAGTACTTCAAATGTTATTGTCCTGACTACAATCTACGTCTATTAAGCGAAAACGATGGACGATGTTTAACGTGAACGTACGTCCCATTTATTACGGCACTAGTGGTACCCACACGGCTTTGCCCGTAGTAGAAAATTAAAAGGTCATTTGTTTGTTGTTTCGCCTGTATATTTATAAATGCCGGATGATGAATTCATTGCCAATTTGCTATATTCATTTGCTTGCCCATTTGCTTGTTCATTTGCTTGCCCATCATTTGCTTTAAGTATTTTTTTTAAATATTATACTTAAACAAATTATTTAAAAAACGGTCGGATCCTATGTTTTTCAGCATGCTCTTTCAGAAAAAAAATACTTCAAAAAATTTGAAAACGACTCCAATATGCATATTTCTTTCTTTCCACAAGTTTTTGAAAAATGTAACATCGAATTCAAATTTAAGGTCAATATTTAAATTTGGAATTTAATTCTTTTTCCCTGACTTGACATGCAAGATATAACGGCAAAAATATATCTGTACCTCAAAGCCAGACTAACTAAAGTCACACAATCACTACTTTGTAGTAGAGAATAAAAACGTTTGTCTGGAGTATACAAAGGTTGGTACTTGTGCTCTTATAACACTGGCAAATCGTAAAGAAGAAATACTTGAATAGAGTTACAAAGTAATGAGTTGTCCTAAAATTTTTCCTAAAATTCCAGATTAAAAAAATTGTCCTAAAATTTTGAACATTGTCCTAAATATCCGAAGATTTTCATTATGTTACGCCGCATTTTCGTAGAAAACTTAAAAGCTTCATTCTATTTAATTCAAACTTTTTTTTTAGCATGCGCTTTTGTGTGTGGCGAAATCATTCACTTTGTTCAGAACTTTGTTCAGAACCTACTGAAATAGCATCATAGCACATGCTATGATGCTATTTTCTAGTAGATTTGTTATTACGATCCGCTACTGAACTAGCATCATAGCACATGCTATGATGCTATTCGAGTAGATTTGTTATTACGATTCGAGCTTTATGAAATAAAAAAGTTGTTATCGTACATGCAAATAGTAACTAATTGCATGTATAAACACTGATATAAATAATGAAAACAAAAACTGTTTTGCTCTACCCAGAGTATTCCCTCAAAAGTTTATTTTAATGATGTAAATAATTCTTACCCAACCAACCTAAAAGATATTTGCAGAGCACAATTTAAAGAGTTTGTGAGTCATAAGAACGTCCAACGGCAAAATTAAATATCGACAAAAATTTTAATCGAAGTCAAAAATGACAATAAAAACATTTAATGGAAAATGGAGGCAGTTCTTTAATTACTCAGCTATCAGGACCAGAATCGGATGGTTTATACAAGGGATCTGTCTTCCAACCCTTGGGGGTTAGGGGCTGCTTTGAATTTTTTGCACTGTTCTTCCGAAAACCACCGACACTTACGCCAATCTACCAAAAGAAATTCTTCGTCACTTTTGCTACTAGATTGGTTACTATTAAAACTTCACAATTGCTCCCTACCTCATCCTTTTTGTCCTTGTATACTTACAAGACTACATAGGGATTAGAAAAAAAATAGGGTATTATGAATCTTTTTTTTTTAGTTTGTATCTTAGCACAAGCTGTTTTATCTCCACTCCACTAAGTTGCGTTTCAGAGGAAAGAAACATGGGCCAAGTTAGGGAAGAGAAAGTTAAGTTCACTAGGGGTAAACTCTACCATGACACTTTTGAAAATTTGATTCCTTCGTTTTTACTTTCTTCTATGTCAGGGCTGCTCAACTGCAAAGAGCTCACGGGCCAGAATTCCGGTCACTGATCACCTGGCGGGCCGCAGTTTGAAAAAGTTGAACAATAACCTCTTACCCAGGTCCAGATTAAGGCATGGGCCCATAAAATGAGTATCCAGTGATACCATAAAATGTCGAAAAAAGAAATATGCTGCATAAGAAGTTAGCGGGCCGCACAATATGTGTTGGAGGGCCGCCAGTTGGACAGCTCTGTTCTATATCAATCATAGAGAAAAAAAGTATTGCATTCGTGAAAATTTTCGATATTCGACGGATTTGTAAGTTTTGATTTGGGTCCATTAAATTTCGGCGCAAATTCTCCTGAGAGCAGTGATGGGCGGAATCAGGCAAAAGTTGATCGACAGGTAGATCTTAAGGGGTGCAAGAGCTGGTTCGATTTTGGCACCAAAAGCTCAAAACATCTTGCCATCGAACGTTCTTTCGTGTTCATTGTGAGGGCTATATCTCAAGAAGTGATGCTGCGTTTTAGATGAAACTTGGAATAAATGAACATACCCGGAAAAAGAACAGGCGTTGATTTAGTTTTGGGGCCAATCACTCAAAGGGAAGGGGGTAATTTTTGTTTTTTTTGTGCGAATAAAAAAAACTTGATTAATACAACAATGTGAAAGATAGTAAAAAAGTAGTCGAAAACTTTGCACTATGGAATGAGTGAAAATGACAACAACGTGTATAAAGTGCAAATAAAGTAGTATAAAAGAGTTAAAAACTCAGCTGCTCAGTTTTTAACTCTTTTATACTACTTTATTTGTACTTTATACACGTTGTTGTCATTTTTACTCAATGTGAAAGATAATCACATAAAAAATCATCTGCTTGAGAAAGGCTGTTACGCGATTTGCCTGGCTTTTTTATCCTGCGTCGTATTGTTACTTGTTGTTGTTGTCTTGTCCTGTGAAATGGTGCGGTAGAATCAAATTGGTCCAAAAGTATTCAAAACAGCCCCTGCCACATCAATAACTTCCGAGGAATAGAGGAGTTGATGTGGAGGAGCAGGATGGATTCTGAAGAGTGCTTCGCCAAAATGGCAGGACAGTCAGAGATATGGTTGGGAGAGATTTCTATGGTTTTCTTGTAATGTTGTTACTTGAAGCGCTGAAAAAAGATGTCTTTTTTAAAAAATCATGATTTGTCTTCTACACTGAATGCAGACTGCTTTGGGTTCCAGTTCCGTTGCTGCTTCAGGAAACGAAGAGGGAAAATTGTTGATGAAGCATGCTGTTCAACCTTCATCAACCTGCTTGATTATTTCTAGTTTTTCGTTACGCGAATTTGAAACAACCTTGTTTAGAAGTTTCCTCTCGGCAGTATTCTTCACCGAAGTTAAATAACCAAGAAACCACACGATAGTGCCATAATGAAAGAAGTTCAAATAAATAGCTATCAAATGAGCATTGTAAAACATGTTTCTGTTCGCATGAACTATTTGTCCTCGTGCCCCCGTTAGTGAAATATAAAGTCTTGAAATCTGATGAAATTTTAAAAAAAGTCTCCAATTTTAGCGAGTTTCTGTGAGCAATGGAAGACATCTTTTCACAAGATTTGTTGATGGAGGCAGAAGATGAAATTGCGTTATCAATTTCTCACCAAGTCTTTAAATATAGTGTTATTCTTAATAGTTGGACAGACTTTTGGACTTTATGTCTCGATAACGGGGGGAGGGGGCAAATAATTTTTTCGTCAAATAATGTCTCATTATACTTTTTCGATTACTACCTATTTGGAACTTTTTAAACTATTTATACTATTTGTGCACCCTGATAAGGATGAAATTCACTCTGTAAAAGGAAGGAAAAGGATTTAAGTCTCAAAGACCCTATCGAACTGCGCTGGTAGCCCCCCCCCCCCCACCCCCCGAAGCGCAAGCGCATAGATCGCAATCCTCAAAGCATTTCCTGAGCAAACGCAAAAAATTATGAAAGGTCAATTAATAAAGTTTTTTTAAAAAACGTATCCATTTAATTTCATTGGCGAGTTTGTGAAAAACTTTCCTTTCTGTGTATCATGATCAAAAATTTACTTTAAATAATTCGCAACTCTAGAGCTCGAATATGCTACCTTGCGGTAAATAGCAATACTAAAGAAAAAGGTAAAACATTCCATTCCACGTGTTTTCTTTGGGGTAAATTACAGAATTCAAACAGTTTATGATGTAATGTAATTTTAAAAGAATAGTAAAGAAAGCTTCCCACAAACACGAAGAAAAATTACTGTCATTCACGAAGCGTCAAAGCAAAATATAAGTTAAGGGATTTGTTTGTTTTACCTTTTTCATCCGCCATTAGACAGTGGCTGCAGCGCTCCCTATAGTTTATTGGAGTTGCGAATTGACTGTGATATGTGAAATTATTTGAATCCATCAAATGAAACATTTTGGATCTGAAACTGATTAGAAGTGAAAGAAATGTGTGTTTAAGTTGCCGACGTGCAAGATGCTCGCGTAGTGGGAACTAAACCAAGAACTATTAGGTGCTTTATTAGTACATTTTTGCTATGGCTTCCTCGGTTTGAAGAGGAAAGTTTGGTAGAACTCAGGAATCTGAAAAACAACAATGTGCTTCGAAGATTTTAAGTTTGATTCTGCGATTGAAATGAAACGGCTCTGACTCGAGACATTTAAATGATTAATTAACGACAGTACAAATAAGTATACCTAGTCGTCGCATGGATAGTCAGCCGCGTATTAATGAAATGGTTTCCAGTAAGCTGATTTAGACTTAATTTTCTGAACTCATCACAAATTTGGACTTGTGTTCATCGACTGTTTTTTCATTCGAGTACTTATCGTCATGTATACCGTGATTGGAAAAGTAAAGTGGATTGCCGTAAGTAGACACCTTTTATTTATAATACTTATATAGGACTTATATATTATAGTCTTAAGCATATTATATTTCATTTATATAAAAAACTTATCAAAAAATATCTTATTTTGCGAAAATCCTGTTATCCTTATTATTATTTTCGGTACTGTTTTTTTAAAAATTTGTGTAGATTTATTTTTAACGCAAAGGAAGGGGGTTATCAGTTTCACGTGTCTGTATCTGTGTATATGTCTGTGGTACCTAAACGGATGTACCGATTTTGAAAAAAAATATAATCTGATTCGAAAGGAGAGTTGATCGAGAGTCTTCGGATGATATTAATTATTAACGAATATATTAATCGGAAACCTCTAAAAAAGATTTTTCGCGATTTTTGGAGTGAAAACATATTTAAAAATTTAGTACCAAAATAAAGAGTTATTTCTGCGTCTGATAGAATATGTTTGGAACTTTGAATTACAGTCAACCCTCGTTTATCGCGGTTAATTCGTTCCAGACTTTACCGCGATAACTGAATTTCCGTGAAGTAGGATTCTGTATATATTTTTCTAATTAGAGAGCATAAAACTTACTTACTGGAATTTAAATAGGTTTTTATCATAGAGCCCCCTAGACATAAAACAGCACCCTTAGCCATCATAACATTTGTATTACTCAATATATTGCACAAAATATGAGAAAATTAGATATGTTAGATGTAATAGATATCACATTGTTAATTATTGGGATATAAACTACACACACACGCTGTTCTTACACACTACAACTAGTCTATGAAAAAACCTCAACTTGTTCGATGATGAATCAATTGCCCGTTAGTGACCGTAAGAGCCCCAATTCTTCCTATACATTTACGTATGCAACTTAAAAATCTAGTACATTGTTGAACACCATTTACAGATGTATACCCTAGTAATAATACAGTGATTTATACTTTCCAGTTAGTGCCTAACGGTTAAAATGAGATAGCGATTCCCTACACTTTCTTCGGCGATTTTATACCTCCACTCCCTCCACTAGTACAACTAGCCCCTCAGACCTTACTTAGAAGCTTATCTTACTTAAAAGATATATACTTTGTTATTCTTTTGCACACGTTGTGCACATGTTCTATGCACACGTTAACTCCTATCCCTGGAAAACGCCGAAATGACGGGCCCGCTGAGGAGTCAGGGAATGAAATTACTGAGCCAATTGCTCTTAAATGTACTATGTACTTTTTCATTCCCTCTTTTTTTCCCCCCATGAGTGACTAAGATAGCATATGATTTCATTTCGTAGTGGCTTCACGTTTCTCAATCTCGTCATTATAATAGGTAGATAGCGATTCACGTCATCCATTGCTTACTGGCGTTTCTTATTTTATTATTTGTTTATTCATATATATATTTTGAAGACGGTGAATCTTTTCGCATCTTATGGATGCTTTTTTAGTTTCGATTTATTTATTTACTTCTCGCAATATCTTTTGCATTGGGTATTCTACCGAGAATTATCCTTATGCGTTTTAAACTTTAGACGCGGTTGTTACGAATCATATCGATAATTTAAAAGATTTCTTACACCAAAGATATTTAATTGAATTCCTTTAAAATGCGTTTTTCATTTTGTCACTTTTAATTAAACTTTTAACAGTTCATGCCGTAGTTCTTGCTCTAGAAAGGCAACAAAAAGAAAAAAAAATGGCATCTACTTTCAGAAAGTCGGAAATTTTCTACATGGTCAAAATGATTAGCACATCTTAAATGTGTAAGTCCGACGAAATTGGATATCAAATATTACCACAACTCCGCCACTTTCACAGATTGGGCTAGGAAAAAAGTAAGAAGCAAGATTCAAAAAAGGAAAAAAAAAAACTGCGAATAATTTTAATGCAATGCAGATTATTTTAAACAAATAGATGACGACTCCGTTTTGTAGATAAATTTTGTCATTGGCACATGATATTTCACCACAGATTTTTGTGTGTTATCTACCTGTATATGGTCAACCCCCCCCCCCCCCCCCCCACCTCTTTATGAAAATGTTAGCGGGCTAAATACAGGAAAGAAAAAATAAGTTCTTAGCAACAAGCACTTTAAAATAGTGTCTTTAAAACTGTTGATGCAGATTAATGATAATGATCGAAAATTTGTGACTTAAATTTAAGAGATAAGAATACCGAAAGTTATTTTATTAATGAACAACTTTAGGAAAGATTAAGTTCAATAACAAGGAAACGGAAAACAATTGCCAAATTAAATTAGGTTTATTATCCGAAAGAGTAAAAAAAAATAAATAAAATGAGAATCTTTACAGATGAAGCTTTTTGATCCAAAACAGTGTTTTTTGTAAGATATCTTTTGCATCAGAGGGGTCTTTTAACTTTTTTTGCTCACGGGAGAAAGAAGAGAGATCCTTGGTTTGAACTAGAAAGCAGCCATCACAGGGGAAAATAAGAGTTCGCCACATTGCACACAGTAATCATGTCATAGTCTCTATGAAGTCTTAATCTTTGAAGTTTCAGTCTGTAGTCGGAGACAGTTGTCGTAGTCAGGAGTTGTAATCAGTTGTCTCAGTCAGCAGTCGAAGTCAGAGTAGTCTTAGTCAGTTGTCTCAGTCAGTGGTCTCAATCAGTTGTCGTAGTCAGTTGTCTCAGTCAGTTGTCGTAGTCAGTTGTCTCAGTCAGTTGTCGTAGTCAGTTGTCTCAGTCAGTTGTCATAGTCAGTAGTCATAGTCGCATGTTGATTTGAGATCTTCGCCTTTTCTTACATTTTAATCCAGGCGTCCCAGACGCCATCTGGTTTTTTTGTGTTTGTATATGAATCTACAAATTTTAAAAAAGACTTTAGTTAGTCATGCTCAGATTTAATACAATAACGTTTTAGAGTAGCAAAAAAGAAGAAATTTGTAGACCACCCCACTATTCTTGGTATCGTTTTCAGGCAAATCCATTCCCAAACCGATTGGCAGAGTTGCTAAACAACCTTGCTTACAATTTTGCCTGCGGGGCGCACATAAAAGTATTAATATTTGTAGTTTGCCGAGTGCTACCCATGGTGAGGCAGACTACAGAAGTAAAATAGGCTTTCGAGATTCATCTTATGCAAAAGAAATTGACGAAATGCAAAATCCTTGAGCTATTTGTTAGGCTTTTCTTTTAAATACTAACTAATCTCATTACGGAGATTTTCGCAAATACTTCTTGAAAAGACTTCTTTTATTTTTCATGGTTGTCTTTGTATATGGTTACAATGCGTTGTTCTGTTATTACCTCTCCGTCTTTAGTTATAACACTGATATACATAACAGAGGGTTTTCTCAACCGTACCAAACGCAAGGGTTGATTAGTTTGAAAAACGAAGTTATAAACATATATAAAAAGAAAGTAGCGGAATGGTGGGATAAAATGCAGACAGGAAAGTTGTCGAGTAACTTTATGAAAATTTTGAAAACGGCTTACTTTTTGAAAAGTTTTCTCAGGCGGGACATTTTGTTCCACTTTTGTTGACATATTTTTCTCCATTCTTCTTGACGATCAAACGAACGTTGATTGTTGATGGCGGACTCAGTTGGAAAGATAAAGAGTGCGAAGTCAAAATCTTCGTCCAAGTAATCCACCGGAGATGGTCCCTCGGGATTTGGTTGTTTGTAGTGATTTTCTTGCCAAAAATGGTTTTGGGAATGATAATCTTGGGTTGATCATGAGGGAGATTTCTAAAGGAAACATAGAGAGAGTTAAATTAAATAATGAGGGGCAAAATGCTATTGAATGTGATCTATCAATGTGATGTATCAATGTGAAGGCACGTAAACGTGCTAAAACACATATTTGAACCAAATAGTTAAGTGAATGAGTCAAATTAGTTTCTATACTGACTCCAGGTTCCTGTTATCGCCAAGCATCCGGTGTCCCAAACATTAATAGGGTTGTCCAACCAGAGAGTGAACACACTTCAATCAATATCGCGTTTTTATTTCTTTAAATAGGTTTCAAAAGTTTTTTTTCCTCTGAGTGAATGGACAACAATATCTTTCATTTTCAGAATTAAATAATAGAATTTAAAAAAAAAAAAAATAGAATTTTGACATCTTGAATTTAAATTATGTTTTTCGCAATCACGAGTGTGTGTATATAAGCGTGTGTGTTTCTGTGGGGGGAGGGTATGTGTGTTTGTGTGTAGGGAGGGGGATATGTGTATGTGTGTGTAGGGTATGTGTGTTTGTGTGTAGGGAGGGGGATATGTGTATGTGTGTGTAGGCATGTGTGTTTGTGTCTGTGTGCTGGCATAAGTGTGTGGGTAGTTGTGTGTATGTGTGTGTAGGCATATTGTTTGTGTCTGTGTGCAGGCATGAATGCGTGGGTAGATGTGTGTATGTGTGTTTGTATGTTTTTGTTTGTGCATGTGTAGGTGTCTGTATGTATGCATGAATGTGTGAGTAGTTGTGTGTATGTATGTGTGTATGTTTTTGTGTGTGTGAGTATGTGTAGGTGTCTGTATGTGTGCATGAATGTGTGAGTAGTTGTGTGTATGTATGTGTGTATGTTTTTGTGTGTGTATGTGTAGGTGTCTGTATGTATGCGTGTGTGTATGTGTGTGTAGGTGTATGTGTGTGCGTGTGTGTAGTTGTGTATGTATGCGCGTGTGTGTAGGACATGGATGCAACCTGGAGACGGTTTTCGCTAGAGGAGCAGCATCGTGAGGAGCCCGTCGACGGTGATGCTGCAGAGGGTGGTGCCGGTGGGAAAATAAAATCAAAGGACATCAAAACAGTCAAGTGAGAACAATGAGCAATCGTGATTGCTCAAAAAACATACTAAGCACTTTTCATAATGCTCTCAAAAGGACAAAATAACTTGTCTGGGACAGAATGGACAAATTAAGTATTCCTGTAGTTTTCAATTATTCTAAGAAAAATGACACGACAAACGAAGAAAAGTGCGGCTCCAGTCAGGGAGAGAATTTCTTATTTTATTATCTCACTATAAATTTGAGTGTTGAAATATGCATATTTTTCGGCGAAAGTTTGATTTTAAATGACTTGAGCCGCACTTTAAGTATAATAAGAGTGCTTAAAAAGAAAAGATAAATTAATAATGAAGGAAAAAGAATATTTGAAAGAAAAAAATTAAAATAAAAAGTTATGAACCTATAAAATAAAAAAAAGAAAAGTGCAGTCCTCACACGATAATTCGAAGCCTCACAATTCGAATATTCCTTTTTGCCACGAAATTTTCATTGGGTCCCAAACCCTTTAGAAGATCGTGGGAACTTCCTTTAAATCTATAACTACCAAAAACTCGAAGGTTTTTGCCGGTCTCGAGCTTTCCAGAGTAGTCTGTAATAAGTAGAGCAGAGAAAACCAGAGCCGACTACGAAATAAAAAGCGACTATTAAACCTAGGTTTAGAACCAGCTGGATGACTGTTCCACCATACGTTTTGAGCTCTCAGAATCCATTCTCTAACTCTATGAGGCGTTTGAGCACTAAGGACCTACTTTGTGCAGTTTTTTTTCTTCTGAAACTAATTTTTATTGAGTCTGGAACGGGATGCTATGGGAAAAATAAATATAACTTTTCACCGACAATGTTTTTTTTTTTTTGAGCAATCACGATTGCTTATTGTTCACATTTGACTGTTACGCTGACTTTATTTTCCCTCCAGCACCCTCTGCAACATCACCGTCGACCGGCTCCTCACAATGCTGCTCCTCTTGCAAAAACAGTGTCCAGGTTGCGTCCATATCGTATACACACACGCATACATACACACACGCATACATACACACACCTACACACGCACAGTCCTACACACACACATACACACACTCATGCCTGCACACAGACACAAACACACATGCCTACATATACACACACACACGAACGCCTACACGCACACGCGCGTACACAACACTCACTCACACACATGCATGCATGCATACACTTACACACACACGCACCCACACACATGCGCCTACACAAACACACACGCGCATACACACGCTCGTGATTGCGAAAAACAATATTTTAATTCAAGATGCCAAAAATTCAATGTTTTTTTTTTTCTAGTGGGGCTGTGCAGTAGACCATTTGGCCTTTACCAGACCTAGTGCGCTAACCGATAAGGCATCCGTCTTTCATGTGCCGCCAGTAAGGCACTGATGCATGTATACTAGTAGTTTTTGACTCCCAGTTTGCGAAACTGCACCAGGAATTCAATTCTGCCGATGGAATTCAAAGCCATGTGAATATCCAAGGGGTCTTTTACGTGCCGTATAATCATACGACATGGGGGCTGCCGATTTTCTGCATCTCGAAAATCCACCGACTCGCCACCTCAGGTCAGAACCCGGGTCCAAGGCATAGAAGGCCATCGCCTTACCATCGCGCCACACCAGCCGTTCACCAACAACGTCGACAAATCATCTGCTGTGCTTTGTGTTGGTATTTTTGGGTTTTTGAGACACCATGCATCACGAAAACAAGTGAGTGAAAAGGACTATGTGTGTGTGTGTTATCGTCTTTTGCGAAAGTCAAAATTAACTTCAGTACAATTAGCTAAAATGCAATGACTATGAAAAAAAAATCTAATTAAGATTAATTACTTGGAATATTCCATCATGTCTTGAGGTGGTTTTGAGAGATCCATTTTCATTCAAAGTACCTAAAATAAAGCAACAATAAAAAAGTTAGAATACTAATACTGCTGGTTATAATAGTTATACACTAATAGTAATGAAACAATAAAAGTGTATTTTGTTCGTAGTACCGCGTGGGATTTAAACTAGTGATGCAAGTGTAGAAGCAGCAATGGCTGTATTCGAATGATCGCATCTGAGCAGTGATCTATTGAAATTTTATTTTATGTTATCTTTTATAAACTAAGCATTCACTTTCCTTGCTTAGAACTCAGAATGCAAAAATCGAATCAATTACATTCATATCTTTGATTAGCTCTCTCTTGAGAAAATTACAAATATTTTAAAATGAAGGATCAATTTACTCTTTGTTTGGTGAGGAGAAATGGTCCTTTGCACACTTTTTAAAAAGTCTGCTTTTTTCATTACTCAATTAGTAATTAAAATATTTTTAAACATGTGTACATTTTTTGAAATAATAGCATTAAAATGTGTTTGTATAATGCCTTTTAACTCCCCTGCTCATAACATAACAAATGCCTTAGTGCCTTTTCTTAAAGTTTTTGCATAAAATATGCGAAACGGATTATTACTTCATCACTAAGAATTTCACACTTCTCACGAAACTGTCCTGAGAACTAAGTTAATTATGTTTCTCGAACAATCTTCATCTGCACAAAAAGTTTAACAACTGAAAGAAAGGTCATTAAACGTAGAAACAAGTTCGTTTTGAAGTTATCACACGCTGCAGAAAGGTGCATCATGACATATTGTATTAAGACGAATGTTAATTCTAACTAGGGGGCACACCTGCTGACCAATCAGACGCGGGCGAAGTTTTTCTTAAGTTGTGGAGAATGACCCGGATAAATGGATGCACATTTTAGTTTCAAATTTCATTAATATGGCGTTTGTATCGTCATTCCTCAAACATCAAATTCCCAAGCTAGCACAATGATACTTGATCTTTCTTTGACTGGGATTTAACAAAAAAAAAGCAAATCTGATTATTTTCATGACCCGGTACTTTTCAGTTAAAGGTACGTCACTTGGCGCATTTTTTAAAATTTTGGCGGTTTTAATTTATTAATTGCGATAGATTAATCTAAATGTTTCGTAGTTTGCGACAGTCAACAACTTGAATTTTTAACTTCTACGGTTGCCATATAGTACTTGTAGGTATCGTTAATTGCTTTAAGCATTTTTTCTGTTGTCGCCAAGGTCGCCAAAACAAGTAATTCATCTGGAAAACTACCAGAAACATCAACTGTATTAGTACAGGGATAACTTTTTGAATTAATATGAAATCTGCCATTTCTGTTAGTCATTCAGTTTGTCCGTTACAAAACCACCGAAGTTTTAGCACCAAAAATATCACCACATTTGGGGGAATCATTACTGTTTCGCGAAAAAAATAATTTATGATTTAATCTTTTGGAAAAGAGCAACTCCATCATAATACGAAATCTGAACAAAAGTATTGACTTACTTTTCACAGAAATATTTCGCAAATTTTCGTCGAAAAACTGAAATTTGCTGAGAGCGGAAGCAGAATCCAACCTATACGGTATCAAATCGGCTTCGAAGTGAAATTTTGCTGCTGCGTTCGCTCTGTTGTAGAGGATACCATTGTTGGAACAATGAAATTTTATTTGTTACTTTACAACTTTTTTCCCCAGTTGGTAACAATACGAAAAGTTTACATTGTTGGAATACACTGAAATAAGAATTTTCACACCATTTGCAGCATCGTACTTGATTAATGAAAGAAAGAACACACACACAAACAAAAAAAACAAGTTTAGGAATTAAAATTGACACTTGATAAGTTATCGAACACATAATACACGATTAAATGAATAAACAGATTGCTTTCTTCTGTTCAGTTAATCTATACACTGCACGCAACATCAGACTTTTGCAAATACAAATGTGATGACCAGAAACAGGCTCTGGGTCCAACTAGGCTGGTTCTTAGCCGATCCAAGTGCCCACAACCCAACCAAATTAGCCATTCCCTAATTTCCTGGCTAAAGCCCTGGATGCAAAATAAAAGAAATCTTATCGTAGTTTCTTGAGAAAACCATGATATTAATGGAGGCGGCATGTAATATGAATATGTTATATCAACTGTATCATGGCTTCAAGAACAATCAGCAACTGCTTTGAAATCCACACAGAAATTGTCCTTAAATTTTCAGTAAAACTTATATGTTTAATAGCTATGATTTTCGTAATTAAATAATATTTTATACCTAAAATACTATAAAATAATATTAAAACCTCAAATGAGGTATGGATATATTTTTTTATTGAATTACCTTGCCCTCCGCTAATTGTATAGCATTTCGGTAACATTATTATGGTTTAGTATTTAATTGGCTTGAAACGTTAAAGATGTTTTACGTCCACATTCAAAGTATATTGGTACATAATATGTATGTACTTAGAAGTGGATCTTTAGTTTAAGGGATCCTAAAAAAATTAAAAAAAACAAAACATTTTAAAATAAAGTAATGAAAACTTTGTTATGAAACATCGTATGTGGCAGGGGGAAGGAGGAGGTGCTATTCAATTTCCCGGTTCCCCTCCGAGAGATTTTTCTGTATCCGTCCCTGGTTCTACTACACCAACTTTCTAATAATAAAACGTATATTTAAAACACTTCAAGTCATTTGTAACTCAGGTCTATATGGGGGGGGGGGAAATTACTCTTAAAAATGGTCGAAAATTTCTTCAAAACACCTTTTTACTAATATTCGGTTTAATAATTAAAAAAAAAAATATTTTACGAAGATAAAATTCAACATTTTTGTATGTATATTATCAGTTACATAAGTTACGATTAAAAATCTGTAAACATTCGTTAATAAAAAGATACTTTTCAATGAGCGAAACTCTGTATTTTTCTACTGTTGAGATAGGGAGAAAGTTGCGGAACGACACAAAATGGCGGTCGCCACGTAAGAGACGGATCGAGGGCTTTAGTTAAAGCAACGGCACCTGCTTACAGCGCAAAAATTTTTTCTATTAACGTCTTTCATTTAGATACACTTAAACAACTGAATCATGTCCCTTCCGACCAGAGCCGTGTCCAAGAGGAGGGTTTTAGGGGTAAAAAACCTCCCATTGGGGCAAAAGTCTTTTATTAACAAAAAAAAACTTTCTCTCCGAAGTTTTTCTGTAATTTACGCCTGTGAAGATGCATTAGTGATTGTGTTTGGTAATGTAATTTGCAAATACGCTATATACTCTATTATGAAAACATACAAAAAAAAAAAAAAATTGAATTTTGACATCTTTGAATTCAAATTATGTTTTTTCGCAATCACGAGTGTGTGTTGTAGGCGTGTGTGTTTGTGTGTGGAGGTATATGTTTGTGTGTAGGGGGTATGTGTGTGTAGGCATGTGTGTTTGTGTCTGTGTGCAGGCATGAATGTGTGGGTAGTTGTATGTATGTGTGTGTGTATGATTTTGTGTGTGTATGTGTGGGAGTCTGTATGTATGCGTGTGTGTATGTGTTTCTGTATGTGTGTGTATGTGTTTGTTTGTGTGTGTGCGTGTGTGTGTCTGTGTAGTTATGTATGTATGCGCCTGTGTGCAGGACATGGATGCAACCTGGAGACGGTTTTCGCTATAGGAGCAGCATCGTGAGGACCCGGTCGACGGTGATGGTGCGGAGGGTGGCGGTGGGAAAATAAAATGATTGGACGCCAAAAACAGTCAAATGAAAGCAATAAGCAATCGAGATTGCTCAAAAAAAACTATTTTTATTATTTTCTGAAAATAACTATTTTTAGCATGTTTTTTCAAACTTTCAGCCTCATGCGCACGCGAACTGTAGATGTCAATTAAGATTTTTTTAATTATTTTTCTCCAATTGAGGATACCAAATTAAAACTTTTGAGAGGTAATGCGAATCCGAAATAAAGAAATCGATTTTTTCGAACCACCCTACTTAATATCCCTATAAGAAAAGTCCCCAAAAAGGCTCATCAAAAAGAAAAAAAAATGCCTAACTTACGTCGGCTATCCCATCAGATCTTCTTCAGAACGAAGACAGCAGTCCCTAAAAATTCCCTATTAGCATTAAACGAATACCCAGCCTCTAGAAAAATCCGTAATGAAATGACATGCACCCGTCTCTAAAAACAGTGTGTGTGGAGGGGGGAGGGGTATTTATATACCCGCACACACAAATGTTCAGTTTTGTTTCAATGTATTTTTTTTTATTTGCTCTGAGACATCTTGAAGTTTTGAGCGAACTTTACTTTTACGGAAAGTAGGTTAGAAAGAAAAAAAATTTAAAAAAAAAATGAATTTTTGGCATCTTGAATTCAAATTATGTTTTTCGCAATCACGAGCGCGTGTGTGTATGAATGCGCGTGCGTGTTTGTGTAGGCGCATGTGTGTATGTTTGTGTAGGCGCATGTGTGTGGGTGCGTGTGTATGTGTGTATGTATGCAGTGTGTGCGTGTTGTGTATATGCAGTGCTGTGTGTGTACCCGCGCGTGTGTGTATGTAAGCATATGTGTTTGTGTCTGTGTGCAGGCATGAGTGTGTGTATGTATGTGTGTGTGTTTGTGTCTGTGTGCAGGCATGAGTGTGTATGTAGGCGTGTGTGTGTATGCGTGTGTGTGTGTAGGATATGGACGCAACCTGGAGACGATTTTCGCAAGAGAAGCAGCATCGTGAGGCCGGTCGATACGACGGTGATGCTGGCGGGAAAATAAAATGATAGGAATTCAAAACAGTCAAATGAGAACAATAAGCAATCGTGATTGCTCAATAATGATTTAATCAATTAAAATAATAATCTTTTCATTACTAAGAATCAACAAACCATGAGAATAATCTGTGAGAAGAGTTTCAGTAACATTTTCCCCGAATAACCGTTAAACAATCAGCTTTTAATTAATTTTTCTTTTACCCCCTTCCCGCCTTTTCACCAATATTAAGATCTTCGGGAACTCATCTCAGAAAGTTGTTCTCCCACTTGACAGCAGAAATCTTTTTTTTACAAGTTTGCTTTAGTTGGCTCCTGGGTTTAATTTCATAAAAAGATCGGGTATTCGTATGAAATAAGCCTTAATTCCGTCAGACGCGTAAAAATTATCATTTAATTTTTTAAAAGCCCAGGAATAGTTCTCTTGAGTAAGGCTACGTTCGCATAAAGCAACTTGTCTATATCGCGGTTATCCAGTGTCTAACGAAGCGCGTTCTCATAGAGCTAACCAGGAAACATCACGATCAAGGAAATTCAAAAAAATTCCAAATTGGTGGCATTCGAAAGAGCATTGGAAAACATGTTTATGGCACTGAAACTACGTGCTCTCGTGACCACGTTATCGAAATATGATGTCTTAAAAATTGCCGAAATTTTTAGTAAAGTCGCCAAATTTAGCGAGTTTTGTTCAGAAATGGAAGGTACTGCGCGAATTCAACATCTGCATCTGACAAGACATTTCACTTCCATATTTGGTCACCACCAAAGCGCGTGAGAAATGTCGCATTAATTCTTTACTCGGGGTGACTACCATGGCGCGGGGTTTCGTGGCACAGATTGCGGCATTAAAATTTTTAGGGGGCTTGTGTTCCGGGATATTAACGTGCAACTGTATAGGGGAAAACGCTGCAGCCCGAAATATTTGTTTTATTTTATTGTAAAAACAATGGAATTTTTTGTTATTCTTAAGACTGTCTGTTAAAAAACTGATGTTTAAAACTTTTATGCTTCTGCGGGTGAAATATTTCCACTGAAAGAGTTTATTCGATGATGAAGCTGTTTTGAAAAAAATATGATAACCGTAGAGAAACGGTAAACACACTTTAAAGTCTTTTTTTTTTTTTTTTTTTGAAAAGTCGTAAATCTAAGTCTTCAACAGTATCTAAATACGAAGAAAACGACATTTTTAAAAATTTCAAACCATGTTCTCAAATTAAAAAAAAAACGATTTCTGTCAGTTATTTCCAGTGTGTTTTTCGTTATGTGTATCGTTTTCAAGTTATGTGTAAACCCTCTAACAAGTCAAATAAAAAAAAAACTGTATTGATTTTTATTTTGCTCGTATTTGAATTCCCTTTTAACGTGAAACATAATTGGTAAAAGTGACTTCAGTATTTTTAAAAATGACTAAATAAAATGCAATATGATGTGCATTTACGTTATAGCGACTTTCAGTTGCAGTGACAGACTTTTTCGAACTACAGGGGTTGTTGTAATGAACGTCGACTATAAAATTTTTGATAAGAATCTGTTATGAAGTAATTTCCGACATCGTTAGTTTTGCTGTGCAAATTTTTGACATTTACTATCCGTTGTTTTCTTTTTTTTAGTTATTATTTTTTTCGATTTTAAATTAAACATTTTCGCTAGCTGTGGTCAGACAATAAAACTTCATGAATGATAATAACTTTTGAAAAAATAAATAAAAGCTGGGAAACTACAATCCATGATCATGTTCTTTCAACATGAAAAACTATCCATTTTATTTTCAATATATAAGCTTTAATAAGCATGTTTTTTTTACTTATTCATATTAATTCTCGTACATGATTATTAATTACTTACAACACATTTCATTACAAGAGTACAAACTTAAATTAGTTAAGTAAAACACACTTGAAATGCACTTAAATTCTGAAATGCATTATTATCACGATTACAAAGTTAAATCCTACGTTCAATTTCGTTATAAAGTTGTAGCTCCTCTGGATAAAGCTCACTAGTTTCCATTTCACAGGCTTCATAGTTACTTTTTAATTTTACCCATACAAGTAAAGGGTTAATTCGAAACATCGTTTACGCGCTTTGCATATGACCAGAAATGGAAATGAGAGTCTTGCTAGACGCAGGCGATGAAATCACGTGGTATTTTCCATTTCTTGCCAAGTCTTTAAATTTGGCGAATTTTCGTAAGATTTCGACAGACTTTGACCCCCCATATCTCAAAAACAAAAGGACGAGGGCACGCAATATTTGGGTGAAATTTTTTTCTAAAGATACTCTTTCGAATGCGACTATTTTTAACTTTTTTCATGATTACTGAACTCGTGATGTTTCCTGGTAAGTGAAAATAATTAAATTATCTTATGGATACTTAACGCGGGACGACATCAAAACTAACCGGTTGTTTTATGCGAACATAGCCATAGTGTCAATTTGCAGATGGATTTAATACTTGGGGGGAAAAAAAACTTTCATTTCAGGTTTTAGAAGAAACAATTTATGTGAGATAAAAAAGAATCGTGAAATCATTGTTAAAATTTAACATTTTTTGATTGAAATAAAGCCGATTGCTTTTAATTTTCCTTCGTTATTCTTGAAATGCGTCTGGCGTCCAATCGCAGGAAAAGTGAATGGGCGCATGCGCTCATAATTAATGATCGCTGTGATGCTTTTTGTAGAATTAGATTTCGGCGTAGTTTTCAGAGCGGGATTTCGAAATATTTGGATTATACTTCAACCAGGTTAGAACTTTTATTTCATTTTCTTATTTTCATTAATAAAAGCATAGAATCATGATGTTCATTAAGACAGAAACTCTTTATTAGTTTCTAACACCTTCCAATTGTGTTGAAAGTCTTTTGGTGAAATGACTAACGTATTGACAACATTTCTTCGTGCGCGTCGGAATTTGCAAAGGATTTTTCAGGGTTTTAGTTGACATTTTGTACGCACTTTAAACTCATGTTTACATGAGTGGTTTTTTTTTAAGTGTAGAAGTGTAAAATTAATGCAATAGTCTAGCCAATGTATTCATTGGTATGCAGAGGACAAGTTGTGTATTGGACCCCATGGGAGGTCACGAGAGGTCACTGAGGCATCCCAAAAGAATCTTATTTGGCAGTTTTTTTCTGGTGAATCGGTAAATTTCGAAAATACTTGTGTAGAATTGGAGTTTTTCCCCCTTTATGCTTATATCTTCTCATAGGATAATCGCATTTTATCATTCGGTAAAATTTGAAGCTTGAAGTTTCGTTCGGCAATTGGGGAAATTATCCCCTCCAAAAAATCTAGGTTTCGGGTGCCCCTGTTTTTACGATGACCTACACGTTGTGCGTTTATTGTTGAAAATACACTTTTATTTTATTGGATAGAATATAAATTAAATATGGTCATAGAAAACTTTTGCTTTATGGTGCACGAAAGGTCGATCAAAAGTACTCTATGCATAAAGCAGAGTTGTAAAAGATATTATTCTTTAAACTCACGAAACACTTTGACCTTTTTTCATTTACTAAACCTCTATTGTTTTATTTGTTTTACATACAATATTCAGTAATTTTATTATGCTTGTAATACTATTATCTCTAATTTATTTGTTTTTATTATTCATTCAAGTGTTGAAAAATATGAATTGTTTGTTTAGTGATCATAACTGAAAGTGTAAATTCTTTTCTCTTATTTTTTTGAGCCTCTGATTTTGGTGGGGGTCATTTATAGAAGTCTGTAAAACGCTGCTATTGGCTACCTTTAGTCTCTTAACGGAGGAGGTCCTGACTCCCCCCCCCCGTCTCTGGATCCGCACCTGACTTTTTTCTAGGTTTTTTGGGAGATAGGGCACACGTTGGTCAATTTTTAAGCTTTTTATTTTATATCTCATCAAAAAATGTAATGAGCAATTCAATTTTCTACTATAAGTTTTACTAAACTTTTCTCATCTCAGATTTTTTGCAAATGTCGAATTGATTAGCTTTTTTTTTTTTAATTTGCTTTCTACAGACCATTGATGACTTATAAATATTATGTTCAAAGAGTACATAAGAGTACTTTTTTTTTGCAAAGTTTTTTTTTTTTTAACCCTTGAATTCCCTGGTTTTCGGTGCTGTTCAAAATCAATTTTCGTTTGAACATCCGATTATTCATTTTTTCGTCCTGAACAGGAGATAAATTAAATACACCTGCCTATAAAAAAGAAAAAAAACTTCTTAAAAGCAATTTTTTTTTAAATTCCCGCACTTATAGTTCTTCATCTTTCTAAAGGCTCGCTTTAGTTTTGTAACGGACGAAGGGCTCTACAATTCCATTTCTGATTGGCTAAGAGGTAGGCCTGTGCAAATTTATTAATCCTCAATTGGTTTGATGCAGGGGGAACATATAATTATATTGATATTTAACATATATTTTCCAGCTGCAAATAGGGTTGATATTCCAAAAAATCTGTATTTTCCAATGAGCAATTAGTGATGTTTGAAAATATTAATACTTTTTTAAAAAGTATTTCATTTGTCAGAAGTAGCAGACTTTTCCATCTTTTTTCAGTTACAGTAATATCTTGTTTAAAAGTGAAATATACAGTGTAGTATGAATTATTCCACTTGGTACATACATTCAAAATTATTATGGCATAATTTATAATTTGATCGGTACACGCATTTCAGATGCCATTAAGAAAGTAAAATAACAGTGGAAATCCTGTGTAATGCGAAAATTTAAACATCGTTTTTCCAAATAAATAAATACGCAGTGAGTGCTTAATATTTTTTAAGTGATTTATTTTAAAAAGCTTCAACAAAAGTAATTTAATGTATTTTCTCACACACAAACAAAAGTGATGATGACCTTGAGTTAGGAAGATAAATTTGAAATTTGAACATCCGAGATATATTTAGTGAATATTATTCATTTAGTGATCCTAACTCACAGGTTATGCTAAACAAGTGAAAGTAACCCTCCCTGCTAGAGTTATCTCAATGTTTAGTTATTCGAAAGTAGAACGATTGTCAGATTTGAAGTTCCAGTTTCTTGTTTATCGAAAGGAAAATTTCTAAAAACGTAAGTTTTTTTAGCAGTAAAATCGTTATTTGGTGCCTTTTCTCCTATTGCTCGTGGACTACTAAAACAGTTTAATGCCTCATGGGTTAATCACAAAGCCCCAAATAATTGACTCTGTAAGTAGCTCACAAAAGAGCACTACCTAATTCAGCTGCAATCAGATGGCTATTGCTCGTTACTTATAAGTGTCGGAAGTTTATATCAAAGGCGTAGAAAATTAACTCTAAAGGAGGGGAAAGGAGTTTTCCACAGTAGTGACTACGAATAACAGCAATCATGATTGCTTAACATGGTCATTTGCATGTGAAATAGGTTCAATAATGATAAAGGTAAAGAATGAATAATTAATGACTCATTTTAAAGTTTAAGGAAAATAACTTCACTTCTACAATATCAGAATCTTACTTTTTTTATCACTCAAAACAAGGGGAAGGACAAAAACTTTAGACACTACGCTATTACTAATTAGTTGACTATTATTTTCCCCCTTGAATGTGATAGTAACTTTCACATCAGGAAGGACAAACACTTTAGACACTACGCTATTACTAATTAGTTGACTATTATTTTCCCCCTTGAATGTGATAGTAACTTTCACATCAGTGAACTCCATGTACTAAATTCATAATTTGCAGTTATTAAACGCCATTTAAGAGTAGCTTTATAGATAATTGAATGATTTTCCTTTGCTTTTCGCAAATTTCCAGTAATAAAAAAGCAGAAATTGTGGAGAAATATTTTCAATTGCAGACGGTAACTATGTCAACACGTTTGTTTACAGTCGCTTCAGTTGATTAATGCCGTGAATAACTTAGTCAGGAGGAGGGAGATTTTACAGCAGGTCATGAACTTCTGCTGGTGGTTGATCATTCATTTTTACCCCTTAACCATTCTCAAAATATCTTGCAGCATTGAGCAGAAAGTTACCGCTCTTAAGCGCTAATGCGAAACTGCATGCAGTGTACCGACAGCCCGGTTATGCCGTCCAGAGACTGCAGTTTTGTCCTTGTCATGTACTCATCAGTCTGGAATTGACAACTCTCGTAGATTGAAGCGGGGAGGGCCAACAAACTGGTAGCTAAAGTAAATTTAGTGAACCGGCGAGAATCCGCAGCAAAAGTACGGTTCAACTCGTCAATTTAAAGTCAAGCTTATGTATTAAGTAGTAAGTTACCGCCTTTAATCCAGTACCAACTTATTTGATTCCATAAATTTACTGCGTTTACGAGCTCGCTCTTGTGTCCTTAAAATCCCGCAGAGAAAGAGCAAAATGATTTTCTGTTTAAGAAAATTAAAATGCAATTACAGTACTAATTTTGCAGTCTTTGTCAGAATTAAAACTGCAAATACGGGCCGTGCTATGAGTTACTGAAATTTAATTGCCCTTTTCCTGAATAATATAGCACTTTTTTTTGCAGGTCATAAATGTAGTGTTCTAAATTGTACCGTGTACATGATCTAGAACAACTTATGAAATGTAAAAGAAATATTTATTTTCCAATTTAAGTTGGATTTTAAGAATATTTCTTTACATTTGGACCCACTTACAATCCCCTTCCCACCTTCACTAAGTGCTCATAATGGTTGTCCATTGATTAAAAAAAAAGCCACAAATGTTTTTGAATGTCATTACGGTTATTTCCTAATTTGAATAAAGTTCACATTTCCAAACATATTTAATTATGTTTCAATGGCAATCGTATTAAAAGAATAACATTCATTATTTTTACTTCCTTTTACAAAAAAAGGAAATATTGTATTCGCGAAAAAATTTTACTCAAAAATCGGCTTTAATTTCCATTTTTCTCACCCCCGAATGAATGTTGAGTTTTTTTTTTTTTTTTTTGACCCGATCACACGTGGATATATGCCTAGGAACGTACAGATACCCAAAATATCTATTTTGACGTTTCCCGAGTTAATTACAACGAATTTTCTCGTGACGTCCGTATGTACGTATGTATGTGCGTATGTATATAAATAGCATAACTCAAAAACGGTATGTCCTAGAAAGTTGAAATTTGGTACGTAGACTCCTAGTGGAGCCTAGTTGTGCACCTTCCCTTTTGGTTGCATTCGGATGTTCCTACGGGGATCTTTTGCCCCTTTTTTGGGGGAAATCATTGTTAATTTCGATGTAATCTCAAGTTGTGTTATAATTTGTTGGACACTTGGCGATATATCGCCAGTCTTTTGGTCGCCAACTTGGCGCCAAAATTGATTTTTTTAAAATTTGGTTTCAATTTGTCCACTGTCGGTGATATATAGGGTAAACAATTGAATCACATTAAAAGTGCCAATAATGGGGAAATAACATTAAATTGGAAGTAAAAGGAAGTCATGTGATGCACACATCAGCTCGTTACTTTAAGTTTTCATTGAAACATAAACCGTCGTAGGTGGCAGCTTTGCATTCTTGTGATGACTTGACTGTTTTGTTAACGTTATACTAGCACAACTATTGCATTTAAACCTGCTTATACAGTTTAAAATGTCAAGGAATAAAGCACTTTAAATATTTTGCAGGATATATAAAAACATGTACAGAATACATGCTTTTAATGCAAAAAAAAAAAAAAATCGAAAACGAGCCCGGTATCTTTGTTGTGCCATTTTTTCTCGTGTAAGCCAGGGCTTGTTACAATTGCGACAAAAGGAATATTCCCATCCTAATTTATATTGCATATTTGAGATAATCCATGTTTTAGATTTTATGCTTTATTTTGAGAAGGAATTGTTCGCTTGAAATTATGAGTTGAGTGCTCTAAGTCCGAAATTTCATTCCGCCTGTCAAGTTGTACACAATTGCTGTTTCTTTTATTTTTCTTTGTAAATTCCTATACGTTTTGCCTGTTTTTTATCATCAATCGCCGAATATAAGCAGCTGTTCCCTGAATCCCGAACACATGAGAAAAATAGGAATAAGCCATAGTTTGTAAACTTATACGAAAGCTCGATTCTTATAGACTTTTGAAGAAATAACGTTTTTTCTAAAATTATGTAGTGGTAATTACGTCATGGCGTGTCGAAAAAATGAGACATGCAGTGAAACCTCATTACTTAGACCCAATTAAACCGGACTGAGCTTAATCTGGACATCAATTTAGACGTACCTACTGTGTAAATAAAAAGAAGGGTGTTTTTTTGTAGGCCGTATTTGTATTTTTGTTATGTATTTTTGAAATTCTCTTATGCAGCTTTTGCAGTGAATCCAAAATACAATTTTCAATGTATACAGTGGTCACTCATACGCAAAGCAGTAGATACAGGACCCTGGAATGGAATGTGTGTAATAGTTTGTACATATATGTACCTTGGCCCAATTTACATTTTTTTTTGTTGAATCAGTATTTTTATTAATTCGAACGTCCTGTATCCCCTTGTAGTCTAGATTAATGACTTTGCTAATGTTATTCGATACATTTGGGTTTAATCATCGTAAACACTAACATCAGTATGCTTACAAAGCATAAGTTATCATCATCACAAATTACCTGACGAAAATACAAACTACCATTTTTTAACATTCATAAAATTATTTCCTTGTAAAAACGTAATTACGCGCAGTTTTGTATAAGGTTAGTATTTCGTTTAAATATTTCTTCTTTAGAAGGTTAAAAATATGTCAAACGATCACTGTTAGGCATAGTATGTGTGTGTGTTTGATTTTATTTCAGTATTTTTTCAGTGAGCATTCCAAAAAAATATCCTTCCTATATTTTTCAGTTGTTGTGTTGATTCGAAAATATTGGAAATATTGTGTGAAGTTCAAAAATTCTCAACTTAAAAAATTTTAAACTTCACTTTTGGCTATTATGGTTTAAAATCTCGAAAGTTTCAGGTAAATTATCTAAGCTATCAAATTGTTAAATATTTCAGACTGCATGCTCCGTGGTACAGAACACAACGTAGACTTTACGGGAGTTATTTCTGTGTTCTTTGAAATAGTTAAAGAAGTGCAATAAGACCTTCAAATTCCTCTTTGACTGTGGCCGCCAAACATACTTTTTCTTTATCTACGTAACTTGCGTACATAACTTGTGTCAATAAAAACAAAAGTATTTCTAGTTTGGCCCCAATCGGTACCAGTCTTTTTGTGTGTTTTGTGATTTTTCATACATTAACATTTTCTTCTCGGCTTGAATGATATAAACTTCATTTTTTTATGATCTTAATTCACTTAAACAGCTAACTTTAAGACCCAACTTCACAGGATGGTCACTAACATTACTAGTTTTACATATTTTTTTTTTGGATACCTTGTAATACATATTTTCCCTCAAATGATTTATCCTTTCTTCGTCAGAAAAACTGCAATCCAAATTTGCTCGCATATTTACCGGTTACAACCTGGTCAACTTGTAATTTGATTTTTTGTTAGATTTTAAGAAAAAACAGCATTACATTTAACCCCTTCGGTCGGAATTATGAAATATTTGACCAAAAATGTTGATATTTGGTACACAGTGTATTATGGTAAAGGGTATCTTGTACTGTAGTAAAGGGTATATTATAGAAAAAATCGAGTTTTTGAGAAAAATTAAGAGTTATGGCACGTCCAATATTCCAAACTTATATTTTTGAAATACATATTTCATGTACAAAAACGATAAAATACCAAACAAACTTCATTATAAAATGTTCTACAAACAATTATGAAACATAATATAAGCGTTTGAAACGATCAATTAAAAATTATATATTTTTAAAAAAATCAGGAAAAAACCTCTCTTTTCAGATGAAAATCCATGGTTGGAAAAATGAGCCACTCTTTCTCGCAATCCTTATATGTCAGTGGTGTCAGTAGCAAAACGAAAAAATTTTTTACAGATTATAATAAGCAGAATGTCAAGAGACTATAAAAAAATCAACTAATTAAATCAATTATTAAATGATTAGCAGCTGTTTAAAGTGGTTGTCCGGTATACCGGACACCAGGTTTGAAGGGGTTAAGTAGGCTAAGTTTTATTTTAATTTTGAGACTCAATTTTAAAACAAAAAGCTTGAATTTTCACATACCTCTTATTTTTAAAAGTTTCTTCTAGTGAAACGTTTCAGCGAATATTTTTTGTGGTAGCATTATATTAGAAAATTTTTTTAGAATTTAAATAAATAACATAAAGGATAGACAAGCAGTAAACTAGCAGTTGAGAGGTAAAAAGAATTTTGGAACGTGTTGTGGAGTGTATGGCAACTGTACCGCAGTCGTCGGCATTTATGTTTTATATAATTAGCGCACGG
>NW_026557984.1:0-52909 GCF_026930045.1 Uloborus diversus | reverse complement strand
TATAATATATATTGGGGAGGGAACAGAATTTAAGACTTTTTTGCCACAATGCTGGCACATAATTTAGTTTAAAGTGTGAGATGGCGCATATGTGTTATAATCTATAGTGGCTACGTTCGCCAACCTATGCCGGTAGCAACCGGCCGGTTGATCACATGACAGCTAATGACGCACGTCCGATGAACAACACGTAGGTGAAAAAATACTGATTATTGGTCACAAATGTCACGTGCTTCAATCAACCAGCTTAAATTGCTGTCGACCAGTATATCAATAGAACGCTGCGGTTAGTCACCGGTCGAGCAGTCGAGGTCGGCGAACGCACCCAGTGGCACTTCTTTAAAATTTTACAACGTAGATTTTTTTTCCAAATCTTTACTTATAAATACTACTATTTGCCAACAGAAGTAAAAAAAAAATAAATAAAAATAAAATAAAAAAACTAATTATTGATTTGAAATCTACATTTAGTGTTTTTCTTGTCCCGAATGTAACTAACATAAAGTTTGTAAACTAAACTGTTGCATGGGGCGTATAAGTGATACATTCTACAATGACACATTTCATTAAAATTTTATAATTTGGAAGAAAACTTTTCAAATTTCAAGTAATGTTAGCTGCGAAGAAACAAGTACTCAGAGACCATTACCACATTTATGGTTATTTTTGAAACTAAACTATTGGTAAGCGAAAACTAAACAATATGAAGTATATTTTATGAAACTTTCCGGTGTTTCGAAAGAATTGCATTGGCGCCACTACTGTTTGAAGATGACACTGTGAAAAAAGTTGTTTTTTAAAGTTAACTGATCTTACATTTTGCTTTCCAGCAATTCTATAAATGCGAAGTTACTGGATTCAACTAGCATTATGTCTCACGTAGAAGCAAGGGCACTCATATACGGGGTAGGGGGGCTTTAGCCCCCCCCCTTAGAATTGAGAACTTCCTTGCTTTTAGTGCTTTTTTCTTTGCAAAAATGTATAAAAATTTCTTTTCCAGCCATTAATGATTAAGTTATTAAAAATGTCAAATTTTAATATATCTAATATGTACTGAAATCGGTTTCCATGGAGAAAATATTCTGCTAAACCATGGGGAAAGTTTTTGAGCATCCAGCTTAAAATTTTGCATACGGGCGCCCTTGAGTGGAAGGTTGATAAAACATTTAGTTATGAATTTTTGAACTATGTTACTTTTGGTGTGCGCTCAAGTTTTCAATTACCCCAAACTTGCTGTGCTTTGGGGTAAAAGGAAACAACTAAGTTCTTCATTCACAGTACGTACACACTGCACTAATGTACAGCACTTGTAAATGCGCTTAACATATAGAAGTATTGCCTTTTCATTTGATTGATTAAAAGCTCTTTTTCTTTTAAAACAGTTTTTCTCCTTTATTCAGTATATTGTAGTTATTAACTAAATTAGACCCCCTTTTTTCGGAAAAAAAATCCAATTATCCGAATTTTCGATTATCCAAATGGGGTCCAGTCTTGATTGATGCGAATAAATTTAGGGCTACTGGAGCATGGAGGGAACCAGAAATTGTTTAAGGAGGGGGTGGTTGATTTTTTAACTTCCCTCTTACTATGTATCTGATTTGCATATACTTTAGGAGGGTGGATGGCGGGAAGTGCCACATCATTTTTATCTAATACAATTAAAATATGGAGATTTTTCCGAGCAGGTTCTTGAACCTATTCCTTTCCTTTTCCGATAGAAGGGCTAAAATTGCGTTTCAGAACTTTGATTTCGTAGTAATTCCGTGGAATGTTTCGAAATAATTTTCCCGTAACATGATAGAAAGTCGCCTAAAATTGCGCTTTTTTGGAACTTCAGTTTCCAAAAATTACCGGAGGAAAATCACTGAATCCATTTTTTCCGCTAATAACACCACCTGAGGTGTCTACAACTGTGTCTTTAAGACTTAATTTTTTCAAAATGCCCGGGGCAGCCTCCTAACATTATCACAAAGATCGTCTGAAATTGCCTTTTTGAAACTTCAATTCTGAAAAGTTTCTGGGAGGGATATTCGAAAACCATTCTCCTTAACGTCGTCAAAGATGGCCTACATCACTTACGTTTTAGAACTTCAACTTTAGAAAATTGCCAGTGCAATGACTCTCAAGGGAGGGGCGATCGCCCCCATCGCCCCTCTCTTGTATTTGTCCTTGTATTGTAGTTCTTTTAATGGAAAAGAACGATATATATTCTTCAGCTTGAAAAATATTCTTTGTTCAGAACGCTTGAAAAAATTTTAAAATCTAAAAAAAAAAGCCATATGTAAAAGGAAAAATGCGAAGAACAGCATGAAAGACACAAACTAGCTTTAAAACATGAAAAAAAAGTGTATATCTTGCCCCCTTTATCATCGAGAGCAGATGAAAAGGAGTGTGTTCTGAAGTTATGACATGTCTCATAAGTATTAATTAAAAAATATAATTAAAAAATTTGTTATGCTTGTGTGCGTACCACCGTGCCACCTACATTGAGAAAGTTCGGAGTTGACTGTTAATATGTAACGAGAGGAGAGTGTGAGAGATTGCGCATTGAGAAGTCATGAATTAAATACAGTTCATTAGAGAAACTTTGAGTTGTGTTTTCTTTTGAGCTGAGAAATTCTTTTTATAAACTGAGCTATCAATACAAAATTCATTAAGCTTTAAATTCAAGCTTTTTTGGGGGGTAATTTTCATTTAAGATCAAAATCTGATACCTTTTCTTCAGACTCTCTAAACGATGCTTAGACATAATAATGCATTAGTAAAAGTAGAAAATTAATAAATCATAAGAAAAAAAATCAACTTTAATTCCATTTTGAAGTCGCAATTTTATTGAAGGTTTACAAACTTTACGATTTCTGAAAAATTCAGCGAGTTTATAAAATTTTGCAAGATAAAGAAAATTAAATAAAAAAAAAAAACTACTTCAGCTTTAAGAATATATTTTTTTTTATTTTGATCCTTATCTTGAACAGTGTTTTTCTCACCGTTAATTCACCTCTATACCTGTGAACCTTTCGCAGTTAGGGCCCTGATTCGTTGTTTACCCCTGCGTCCCTACATATAATTCACCTCTCACATTAAAAATCTAGGGCCCTGGTCAACAGGTGTCCCTTCCCCCCCCCACCCCCCGGGCCGTGGAAAAAACACTCTCATAGTAGAATTGACTATGTGTGTCAAATCCAGAGGGTCTGGTGAGTTGACCCCCTAAGCCCCCTCCCCCCTATGGACACTCTCGGGAGTTGTGCCATTTTTAAGTTTTGATGTTAGCGCTACCTGCATGCTTTTAGCTAATATTGTACAAATAAGAAAAAAAATGATGCATAAAAATAAAAAAAATATCATGGAAAAATAGTTTTTTTTTAATATAAATGCTCTTTATCAGTACTGGACTTTATTAACACCGTATATATATCAGAATCGAATACCAAAATCTAAAATATACAACCACCGTAGCAATGTGTAACTAATAAGAATTTATGATATTTTCAGGGTTTTTTATTTCTTCTTGATTTCTGATAGAATGGTGATGTTGATACATTGTATGTATTGATTAGAAAATATCTTCTTACTAAAAAAAATACAGAAAAAAAAGTAAAAAACATAAAAATGAAAATAATACCCGAGGGAGAAAAAAGAACCTTTTTTAAAAAAGTGGAAAAAAACTCCCTCCCCCCCCCCAAACAAATCCACTGCTTCTTAGAATACATATCCAAACAACGACTGTTTATGCAGTAATCTTTATGCAAGCGTAAAATTTCTTGAAAAAAATTTAAGAACTGTTTCTAACTTTTTGAGTTTCTTGTACTTTGTTTAGAAATAAATAGTCTGCAAGATTCAAGGAAATGTCCAGTATCGGAGAAAGCTTAGGAATTTCATAGAGTAGATTCAGACGTTGGTATACATTTTAAATTTCTTTTTCAGCACAGGAATGTTTGTTTTGAATTTCGATTACGTTTTCAGACGCGAGAAAAGTTTTTAAATTTTAGGAACGCTTTGTAGGTTTAGTTGGATGTTTTTATATAATAGGGTTTTAGAAAACCGTTGCGATGCATTATTACTTTTAAAAAAAGCTTTCCTTCTTAGCTCAAATAGATAAGCAAGTAAATACACAAAAGCGAACTAAAATGAAGTAACAATATAAGTATTAGTTAAATGCATTGCATCATCTGTATTTGTTGTCATTTGTTTTGTTTTGACTACAAGTCTTCACACATCTATTAGGCCATTCCACGGAAAACGTTATTTTATCCTGCATGTGACGCTTCATATATCTCATTAAAAATACTAATTTAAAAGGGTAATGAACAATATTTTGTTGATTAAGACATCAAAAACGTATGTGTGACTTCTTAAGCGAAAAATGTCGTCATTACCTTTTAAAATTATTACTTTTTTTATGAAATATGGGACCTGTCACGTATGGATCAAAATGGCCGTTTTCAGTGGAATGGCTATACACATACTTTTTTTTAACGATTTATATTATTATTTCTCAACAAATGAGATATGTTTCCTCTACGTTGGAACCTTAGCTTTCAAAACCTACAATTTGTTTCCTCATTGCTACAATAATAGAGCAAAAATATTAATTAATGCGTACAGCAAACTACAGAAGTTGACTTTGGATATCCTGCACGTAACGCATGCAAATAAATTAAATTTTATAAATTTCTTTAATAAAAATAATACTGTGCCAGGAGTATCTTTATCAAATATAAAGAATAAAATGTGCTTTTTCCTGTTTAGTTACTCTATTAAGATCTATCACTAAATGTTGGTGAAATTATTGAGTCGAAGTGTCATGCACGTGACGGTGGAGTGGCCCTATTAGTGATTTGGTGCTCTAAGCCCATATTAGATGGCAACGCATAATTTCGGACAATGATTTTCAACAGATGTGCCGTATATCTACAAGTGTGCCACACGAGGTCTACTAGTGTTGCATATGAGATCTACAAACATGCCTCATGAGCTTTGGAATCGCGTTACACGAGATTTACAAGTGTGCCACATGAGATCTACAAGTGTGCCATATGAGATCTACAAGTGTGCCATATGAGATCTACAAGTGTGCCATATGAGATCTACAAGTGTGCCATATGAGATCTACAAGTGTGCCATATGAGATCTACAAGTGTGCCATATGAGATCTAAAAGTGTGCCTCATGAGGTCCAAATAAGTCTCTTAATGACAAGCATGCCTCATGAGATCTAAAAGTATGCTTCATGAAGTCTTAAAGTGTGCCTCAGGAGTTCAAAAAGAATGCCACAAGAAATGTATAAGCATGCCATATGAGATCTGCAAGCATGCTTCTTGAGATCTTCAGAGGGCCTGGTTACCGATCTTCACAAACTACCAAAGCTTGGGGTACCATTTTTCCCAAGGAGCTCCAAGTTTTTTTGAAAATATAGGATTAGAAAATCATGTATTTTAAAGAAAATAACAGGTTAATTATTTATTAATTGGAAAAAATCTCTTTGGTTTTTCATTAGTATTTCTCTTAATTAGTTGGATTTAAATGAGTAAAGAAATTTAATTTATCAAGAATTTCATGCAAAATTATGTATGATTGCAAGTTTTCTTTCCTACATAACCTAACTAATAAAGCTAAAAAGACTTAGGATAAAGATTTGTTTCGTGTGTAGATTTTTGTCCTTTTCAATGTTTGTGTGTGGTAAGAAAGAGAAGGGGCAATATGCTCTTCACTATTCAATTGAACAATAAAACTATAAAAGTTTTACAATGAATATAAAAAAGCATTTCCGTTGCTAGGCATGTGCAAACAACGTGACTGCACAGGACCACGCAATGGTTCGCACCGACATCGCGAAAAGGTTAAACATTATTTTGCGTTGACTTAAAGTGATAGAATAGAGGGGGGAGGGGAGCTCTCCAAAGTAATTTGAACCTTTGGCCTGACTTTTAGTTAGTCGGGTCTTGAATCTATAAGTGAGCCATATGAGATCTACGAATGTGGTACACGAGATCTGTAAGTTAAAAGTGTGCCATTTGAACTTGGACAGTGTGCTGCATTAGTTCTAAAAATGTGCCGCGTGAGGCTTCGAAGTTTACAGCAAGCTATCTACCATTGCGTTATATAAGATCCAAAAGTATGATGTATGAGATTTACGAGAGTGACGCATTAGATCATTCCGCATGACATCGACAAATGCGTCATGCAGAGCTAAATAATGTAGACGCAGGCCGTGCGCGGATACATTCGCCGAGGAGTTGCGCGTCGTCCGATAATCGTAAAAGTTCTTACTCTTTACTTCTAATTTGTTTTAAATTTATATCCTTTATTTAAATTGTAAAAATTATAAATAGTATATAAGCCAGCGCATAAGACAAATATATTCGCTGCTGTGCGGATACATTCGCTGCGGGTACGAGCATGTGGCGATAATCCTTCAGGTTATCATTCTTTGCTTCTAATTTCTTTTTTAAATTAATTTTGTTTGTGTCATATGTTAGAAACATAGCTAGATGTTATATACGGACGCAGATACATTCGTTGCTGTAAGAAAATATTTACTGCTGTGCGGAAACATTCATTGCGGACATGCGCATCTCGCGATAAACGTTGATAATGTTCTAGTTTTCCGCCTGTCTTTTTTTCTCCTTCTGTTAAAAATATTACTGAGATGTTATTCCTCCCTCTTTTTCTCCTTTTCATCAAGTGGTGATAACTGATCAATTCTTTTCATGTAGCTTTGTATTTCTTTTCATCTTATTCTTTTTCTTTTTTTTTGGCGCTCATATCAAAATGGGGCCGCGCAAGTTCGCACTTACCGTATTTTCGGAAGTTTGCACCGCATCCGCCGTGAGCGCCGCATCGTAAAATTTGTTTAAAGAAAGGAAAAAAATTACTGTATGTGCCGCACCCGTCGCGTCTAGCGTCCCTTTGAGCCACGCCTAAAGTTAAACAGTGTGAAAGAACAATTGTTTCTGTTAGTTGTTTTTTGAAGAAATCTGGAACGAAATTTAAACATATTAAATCTTTCAAAAAATAATCTTAGCTGTAATTACTGATAGTTAATTACCCTAAATTTGACAACCACGGACTTTCTGAATTTCGGATCGCTGCTGAAAAGTTTGGCATTGCTCATGAAAAAACATTGAACGATCGCCTTTATTGATGTTTAAATTATTAACTTTCAATAATTACTGGATAAACTCGCTTAAATCTCAGCACTTTAGTCCAAAAACAATGCTTAAAGCTGGAGATTCGAATTTAACCGCGAAATAAAAGTTCTGAAAATTTTACCGATCTACACTCAATTGCAGTCTCGCTATTGCAATATTATTATTCTTTAATTCCGTAATGTCTCTTTTCATTAGATGAACTTATGTGTGCAAACCCATATTTTATCATTCAACAGAATTCGGAGTTCTATCTGGAAAATTGAGAATTTCTGACCTTCCAAAAATTGAAATTAAATGTGCCCCTGTATGTCTCCACTATAATTTTGAAAGAAAGCAATTATCTTTGCAAATAATAAAGCTCAAAGCCTTCTCTGTCTGGATGTCTGGATCTCTGTGACGCGCACAGCGCCTAAACCGTTCGGCCGATTTCCATGAAATTTGACACAAAATTAGTTTGTAGCATGGGGTTGTGCACCTGGAAGCGATTTTTAGAAAATTCGATTTTGTTCTTTTTATATTCTAATTTTAAGAACATTTTACCGAGCAATTGATCATAACGTGGACGAGTAAATTACAAAATTATCGTAACGATGAACCGTAACATGGGCGAGCAAATACCCATAGCAAATTGGCGAGAAATTCATTAACCATTATTTGTAAATATACAGGCGAACCAAGTGACCTTTTAATTTTTCTGCTACGGGCAAAGCCGTGCGAGTACCACTAGTACATTTATAAAAAACCTGCTTTAAGCTTAAATGCCAGCTTTCTTATTGATTATGCTACGTACTTTACGCATTTGTGTGCACGTCAAAAGTACGTTGTGAGTTCACATAAGTCGAATATTGCAAAACTTGCGACTCACTTTTGTATATCTTAAACTTGAGGACATGAAATTGAAATTTTTTGTCGAATAAAATAAAACCATATACATGAAATTCTGTACATGAAACACAATCGTAAGTTCTCTTAAAAAAAAGGCTAGAAGTGAGAAAAAAATGCGTATCTTATCAAAAAGCAACCAGTACTTTGCCAACTTTTAAAGAATGTGGTACTGAATGACATAGTTCTTAAAATGCTTTTACAAAGTAACAAACAAATATTTGGGACGTATAAAAACGGACTAAATAAAGTTTAAATCAAGTGTAAAATCCGAACAGCATTTGAATGTAAACAACAAATCATGCAAATCCGGGAAAACGAAAAGAATTGTTGAAGCATTTTGAATTTTGGGAGTGCAATTTGAAAGCAGACAGAATCGAATCTTCAAAGTTGAGGAAACATATATAAAATTTTGTGTTTTAAGACATACTTTAGAGCCGTTTTTAGCCTACTTTCCCAGTAAAAGTGAGAAAAAGAAGAAAAAAGCATGAAAGAAGGCTTAATGCATCGTAAAAATATCGCAAAAAACAAAAAAAAAAGGCAAAAATAAATAAAATAATTAAATAAATATTGAAAAATTAAAAATTGGAAAGTAGGGTATTGAGATGGGGAAAAATGTCTGTCGGTCTGTCTGTCCGCCCCCCCCCCCTAATAACTTTTGAATGAATAGTCCGATTCGAACAAACTTTTTTTTGTTCGAAAGATCTCGGTAAGGACACCTCATTCCCATATTTCACTTTTTGATTTGAACTATTTTTTGTTCAATTTTGAACAGTTCAAAAAAACTTAACATTAGCGCCTACGGGGAAATTCAAGGCAATTCCGAACTGTGAGGCGAATTTGCTTCAACCAAATTTTGTAGGAAAAAGCTTTTGATGAAAAACTTGTATATAAAATATCTTTTTGATTTGAACAATTTTCGTTCAATTTTGAACAGTTCAAATCCCTTAACATTAGCGCCTACGGAGAAACTGAAAGTGAATGTAGATTCCGTACTCTAAGACGGATTTTTTTCAAACAAATGTTGTTGGAAATAGCTCTTGACGCCAAACTACAGACTTCGACTCCGAGAATTTAGGGGCACTTGACTCCGACTCCGACTCCTATGCCCGACAATTAATCGGACCCCGACTCCTCGACTTCGACTCAGACTTCGTAGCTTTCGCAAAAATTTATACACGGAGGACAAATGACTGACTCCGATTCTTAGATATTCGACTCCGACTCCTTTACCCCAAAATGAGATTTACTCCGACTCCGACTCCGCAGCTATGGTTTTGACTGTGAAATAATTATTGTTGATCTGACTTGTTTTTATCTTTACGCTTAAGTTTTAATTTAGGTATTCAGTTTTCGGCGAATAAACTCGAAGTCTTTTATGTTTCTACATAAAGATATGCGCAAACGATTTTTTTTTTTTGACAATGAAAATTATTTCTTTAAGTTGACATTTTATTGTTTTTATTACTTTCTTCTATATCTAATATATAGAAGAAAGTATTGGATTCGTGCAAATTTTCGAATTTCGAATTTTGACGGATTCGAACGTTTTGAGGTGTGCTGAGTCCATTTCGACCATTTTTGGAAAATGTCTGTCTGTCTGTATGTGTGTGTGTATGTGTGTGTGTGTGTGTGTATGTGTGTCACGTCTGTGTGTGACCAGTTTTTTGTGGCCGCTCTACAACAAAAACTACCGCATGAAATCGAACGAAATTTAGTACACATATGTACCCCTATGTGAACTTGTGCCCATTAGTTTTTGGCGCGAATTCCTCCAAGGGGAGTGGAGAAATGGGACGTTTTTCGAGTTACGCGTGCTTGCTATTCCTCAGGAAGTAACTGGCGGAATCAAACAAAATTTGGTCCATATGTTGGTATTAACAGGAACAGGTGCTGATTCAATTTTGGTGTCAATAACTCAAACGGGGGTTGAGCTATAGAACGTTTTTTGTCGTCAATTGTGACTGCTGTTTCTCAAGAAATAATGAACGGAATGAAAGAAAAATTTATCGGCAAGTAGTCCTTAGTGGGTATAAGAGCTGATTTTATTTTGGTGTCAACAGCTAAAAAGGGGGTAGCGCAATCACCCGTTCTTTTTTTCCATTTTGAGTGCCCTATCTCAAGAAGTAATGCTACGTTCTGGTTGAAATTTGGAATATATGTGAATCCATATGTAAACAGGCTTTGGTTCAATTTTGACGCCGATCGCTCCAAGAGGTGTTGATTTTTTTTTTCTTTTTTTTTTTTTTTTTTTGCGAATAAAAATATTTTTATTAATGCAACAATAAGAAAGATAAATCGTAATAGATTGTCGTCTGCGTATTTCTCGTGATTTTAATTGTATGGAAATGATAGGAAATATTATCTCAATGATTTAAAATTTTTAACTGTTGCCATCTTATGTTTGTTAACAAATAAAATATTTGTAATTAATTCAAGCAAGGCTTTTAAAATAACTTTCAATTTTCACTCTTTGCTTTGCTTTTGCAATAATTCAGACATTGGGATGGTCGTCAAGTTTTTGCATGTGTAATTTTGTTTTTGTTGGGAATATTGCTTCCTCGTCAAGCATGGGGAGGGATCAGAAAAAAAATATATAGAAGAAAGTTTCGTAATGGCCACAACATACTAGTTTATTTTGGTAAGTGCATTAATTCATTTAAAAAATTGTTTTTGACAACAGGGGAAAAAGAACCTTTTTTTTTTTTTTCGATATGATGTATTTATTTTAATGAGCTTATTAATTTTAATTATTATTAGTTTTGAAAACTGTTAAAGATTTTTTTAATGGAAAAAAAGTGTATTAGCTGCTTTATTTAAAAGTTGCTGCTATTTTTTTTACGCATTAATTTTTTTAGATGAGTGAGGAATATTTAATTCCTAGAAATCAGCTTAAAATATTTTAAAAATATGTTTGAAAAAAATTGCGATTTTAGCTATTTTTGAGAATATTGATCAGGTACTAGAAAGTAGTATGGGTATACGGAAAGTTAGGCTCGTCTAGTTCTAGACAGAACTTCTTGTTTAGCCTACTTTCCCAGTAAAAGTCAGAGAAAGAAGAAAAAAGCATGAAAGAAGCTTAATGCATCTTAAAAATGTCGCGAAAAACAAAAAAAAAAAAATCAAAAATAAATAAAATAATTAAATGAATATCGAAAAATTTAAAATTGGAAAGTAGAGTATTGAGATGGGGAAAAATGTCTGTCGGTCTGTCTGTCTGTCCCCCCAATAAGTTTTGAATGAATAGTCCGATTCGAACAAACTTTTTTTGGTTCGAAAGATCTCGGCGAGGACACCTCATTCCTATATTTCACTTTTTGATTTGAACTATTTTTTGTTCAATTTTGAACAATTTAAAAAAAACTTAACATTAGCGCCTACGGAGAAACTGAAAGTCAATGTAGATTCCGTACTTGAAGACGGATTTATTTCAAACAAATTTTGTTGGAAATAGCTCTTGACGCCAAACTCCAGACTCCGACTCCGAGAATTTAGAGGCACCTGACTCCGGACCCCGACTCCTGTGCCCGACAATTAATCGGGCTCCGACTCCCCGACTTCGACTCTGACTTCGTAGCTTTGGCAAAAATTTATACACGGAGGACAAATGACTGACTCCGAGGATATCCGTCTCCGACTCCTTTATCCCAAAATGAGATTGACTCCGACTCCGCAGCTAAGGTTTTCACTGTGAAATAATTATTGTTGATATGGTTTGTTTTTATTTTCACGCTAAAGTTTTAATTTAGGTATTCGCAACTCCAACGAACTGTAGCGGGCACTGAAGTCACTGTCTAATGGCGGAATTGAAAACTAAAACAAACGCACATGGTAACGAAGAAAATGCTAAAAGTGTTGTGATTTTTGTTCGTACGTATGATTTTTTCGCTTTATTCTTTTTAAATTAATTTTCAAAGTCTTGTGGATATTCTGGCCCACGTAGAAAGAAATGAGAATTCAAGAAGCATTACTAAACGTCAAAGAATAATGCAAACTACGTAGTTCGTAGTTCTAAGCAGCTATTTCCATGATGTTGAATTCGATATTTATGAATTCTTGATAAAACTAAATAATAATTATATCCTGACAAGAACAACAATTAAAGCTAGAAAATTCAATATGACATTACAAATTATTATCGAAAGAAGATGATACTTCTTTGCCTTGCTTGGCTAGCGCTTATTTTTTTTCCATTTGTAGCTGAGTTATTTCTCTCGAATTCCCGAATCGGTTCATTTAAAAATTTTCTGTTTCGATTTTTCTAATTTCTGAGTTACGATTTAATTGTGTCATGTTATGCAAATCATCAACAAAATTCTCACGGATATATGGTGGTAGTTTTCTTTTCAGTTGATTGACCATTATTTCTTTTCACTTATCGAATTCTGTAATCTTACTACCATTTTATTCCAATCATGATAAAAATTAAAAATGGTTTAACTAAAAACGCGAAATCTCGCCAAGGCTACTTTGCTCGCACAATACCAAAATTATAACCCTAAACAAATTTGGCGAAACCTTTCAGCTGAGAATAAAAGGAATAAAGTAAATTCTTTCTAGGTTAAACATTTTTCATTTTGTTCTACGATAATAAATCCAAGAAAATATTTTGCATACTGTCCATTCCAACTAAATGCTGCTGTAAAATATGATTAGTTAAATTAATTTAAGATTAAAAAAAACTCATATTCTTACAAATTCATACAATAAAAAATTTTACCTGGTATAACGTTATCCAATTTTGTCAATCCAGAGTTTTCTTGTTTACGCGTCCACCATTTAATACTTTTTTGAAAGAAATAAGGAAAACTAACATTATTTTGAGAAGCTCGAGAATACTCTTAGGGGACGAATTAATTTCTGTAGCTGAAAGCAAACTAAGACACATCGATTGCGTTAATAAATACTCAGAACAAACTGCCTGTGTTTACGTCAACAGACACACATGGAACTAAAACGTGGCAATGTTTTAGTTCCATCGGCAGTTTTGTAAATCACCGCAAGGTAGCGTATTCGAGCGCTGGAGTTCCGAATTCAGTTTTCTACATACCGATATGCGCAGACGATTTTTTTTTTTTTTTTTTTTTTTTGACAATGAAAAGTACTTCTTTAAGTTGACATTTTATTGTTTTTATTTATTTTGGTAAGTGCATTGATTCATTTAAAAAAATATTTTTGGCAACAGGGGAAAAAGAAACTAATTTTTTTTTTTTTTTGATATGATGTATTTATTTCAATAAGCTCATTAATTTTAATTATTATTTTTTCGTTTTGAAAGCTGTTAAAGAATTTTTTTTTAAGGGAAAAAAGTGTATTAGCTGCTTTGTTTAAAAGGTGCTCCTTTTTTTCTTTTTTACGCATCTAATTTTTTTAGATGTGTGAGGAATACTTTATTCCTAGAAATTAGCAAAAATATGTTTGAAACAATTTGCGATTTTAGCTATTTTTGAGAATATTGATCAGGTACTAGAAAGTAGTATGGGTATACGGGAACAGGGGTGCCCACAGGGGGGGGGGATTTTTTTTCCAGAAGGTTTTTTTTTATTTAGAACACGAAATTTTTGAATTTTGCAAAGAAAAAATATTTAAACTCCATTCAACAAGAAATAGAAGCATTAATAATAATTTTTCCGCGTACTTTTCAGGGTCGTCGCCGTAGCAAGCCCCCCTCCCCGTTTTTCAAAAGTGTGGCCGCCAATTTAATTTTAGCGATGCAACTAACGAGAAAAAGGAAAACTCTTCGTTGTTTTAAAAAATTAAAATAGTAATTATTAATGAACAAGTGAAATAATAGTGACAAAATGTATTTTTTCTGTCAAACTTGAATAGAAAATGTAATCTTAAAACACAATTTAGGAACATCCATGACTTTTATCAAAAGTAAGGGTTGCAGAAATGTACACTTCAAACATTTTTATTAACACAAAAAAAAGTATTCGGTACAGTACACTCTTTACTAGGCCGCAGAGTGCGTATGTCTGCCAAGTCGGAAATTATGGGCTCGGCTGGAATTAAAAACATTGTGCATAGAGTAAAATTTGAAAAATGGGAGGGAGGACAGGCGATCAAACTAACATGTTGCACGCCTTGTTTCTCGGCGGCCCTGATAATACAAAACCATGCTTCATGGTTCTGCAGTAAGAAAATAAAAATACATAAATAAATAGGACAGCCCATAAGATAGGGGTCGCGGAAACATTCCCATATGTCAGCGGTTCCCAACCCATGGGCCGCAGCCCACCAAGTGGGTCGCGAACAGAGTGTAACTGTGCCGTGAACACTGGTCGAGAGTATGAACCAAAAAAAAAAAAAAAAAAAAAAATCTTGGGGTCTTAATTTCCGTTTTTTGCGAAAATTCACTTGCTAGATGTATCGTCACTTTAAACCTCTTCCTGTCTCATAGCCAATAAGAAACTTTGAGATTAAGATTTTTAAGAACTTTCTCTTATAATTGAAGATGAAGATCAATTAATCAGAAACTCTTCGTTGAAGAAAATTGCCAAAGAAACTAGTATTAGCTTCAAACTTCAAGTTAAAAATGCTTCTTTGTTGAACTGGCAAGACTAAGCAGTGAACTGAGACATTTGAGGGGCGTTTCGGCAAGATACCTACTCAATTGCAGTCTTTTAAAAAATAATATAGAAATACATTGAATGTTGTGATAGTTATTTGAGACTAAAACTATCCAGTTTCAATCCAGATATCAACTCCCTCGTAGAGAAAAAACAACGTCAAGATTTCCATTTAGCTTTATTTTTGATGACTTGTTTTTGAGTTTTCTTACAGCTATGCCAGCTAAGTGAATGCAAAAAAGTTTTTTTTTTTTCTTTCTTAAAAGATTTTTTTTTGAATATCGTTCTTGTACATCATATTTATATCAGTAGTGCAGAATCAGGGGAGAAGGGATTAACATCTCCAGAATTCTTGTTTTTTAACACACGTTCAGTTAAAGTACGTTTTATTATTTATACTTAAGGACAGTTATGAGCAGATGATACCCAGCCCCCCCCCCCCCCCAGAAAGTAAATTTATTCTGTGAAGTTAATATATAGTAGTTAGTGGGCCGCAATAGTGTTTTCTACAAAAACAGTGGGCCGCACAACTAAAAAGGTTGGGAATCGCTGCCATATGTATATACTTTTTTTTTGATGAAAAATGTTGTCTTGAAAATCATTACTAAGTGGGGAAAAATGTATTTGTCGCCGAAATAAATTTGAAATAGAGAGATAGCGAGGAAAAAAAACCAGTTAAATGCAAAAAAAGATTCAAAGTATTATAATGAATACTCACACCATAAGTTCTAAATGTAAAAATCGTAAGTAAATCAAAATTTGATCAAGAGATGCAGGTGGCATATTTAAAATAAAATGAAGTAGAATGGAGACCTAAGGTATCGCAGAAAATTACCACATCCGTTCTAAATATTAAAAGTCCTTTTTCTAAGGCCGCAAATGCTTGTATTCGCAATTATGCTTGAAAGAAAACAAAAATATTGTGCGGAAAATTGAAAACTTTATTATGGAAAATCCAAGCAAATAATCGTGTTTGGTAAAGGAAAATTGGAAAAAAAATAAACATAATATCTTTATCAATTATTGAAATTTACAAGAAAGATAGAAGGGACGTAGCCAAACTGAAAGGTAGAGTGGGGAACTCCAAACCCTTCTTTTTACGTCCCCAAAGCTGATCTGGAAGTGAGTTTTTAAAACTTAGGTTTTGAAAAAATCCCGGGTAAATGTTTTCAAACCCCATCCCTTACCCTAACGTCATTAAAGATGGCCTACACCTAAGTATTTAGGACTGCAATTTCGAAAAGCTGTGAGAGTGCTCCCAACGTAACCTTCGAGAAACGCCCTCTCAATTAATCATTCATCATCACTCAAGGTCGAATAAATTTCGTCTTTTATACTTTAATTTAAAAAAAACTCCCTGAGGTGTCCCGAAACTGTCGTTCTCCAAATATTACCGAAGATCCTCAAAAATTTCATTCTTAAAGCTTCAATTCAGAAATTTTTTCGGGGGAGATCTCCAAAACCTGTAACAGCATTTAAAATCGTCTACTATTGCATTAATTGAATTTAATTTTGAAAATTTGCCAGGGGAGGACTCCGAATCTCTCCACCCATTAACATTACCTAAAATCTTCTAAAACTGCGGTTTCAACAGATCAAAATTTTTTCGAGAGAATGCCCCCCTCCCCCTCTCTCGCCAACAGCATCGAAAAGTCTCTTAAATCTCGCTTTTAGTGCTTCAATTACGAAACATTTCTGGTCTCGAGCCCCTTCAAAACTCACCCTTCTCACTTCCAGCAAAGGTTGACTTAAATTACGTTTTCGGAGCTTTAATTTCAAGAAACTGGCGGTGCACTAACTTTTAACAACAACAAAAAAAAAAGTCTACAATCGTGTTTTTAAGGCTTCAAAATTTCAAAAAATTTCGGGAGGAGGGGCGCATCTCTCTTCTCCTTAATATCACCATAGATTATTTAAAACTTCATTTTTCAAACTACAATTTTCAGATTTTTACAGGGGGAGAGCCCCCAGACCCCCCTTTACGTGTCACAATCACAAATAATTCACAATTGGGAATGCGTGCTTGAAGTTTGCATTTTGAAAAATTATAGAACGATGACCCCGAGTCTCTTTCTCCCGTAACATTAGCATAGGTCGTCTAAAACCGTGTTTTTCAAATAACTATCTTGAAAATTCTCGTGGGTGAGTCCAAGACCCCCTCTTCTGAAAAATAATTAAATATAATGTATGATTGTGTTGAGAACTTAAATTTGGAAAAATTATCGGGAGAGGCTGTCCTGGACCTCCTCTCCCTCTTCCTCCCAAACTTAAAATATAGTCTAAAACTGCGTTTTTATGCCTTTCAATTTTGAAATAATGCAAGAAAGTAGCCCTCCGACACCTCCTAATTTTGATTGAATATTATCCTTACGATTAAAGTTATATTGCTAGTACTAAGGTCTAGTAAGATGAGTATCCCTGCTAAACCAGAAGCCAAATCTTCTCTCTCTCTTTGAATATTAGAACATGCGTTTGAAAAAATTAACGGGCCGCCAAAAGCGTACCCCCTCCCCAGGTTTTTTGACTTAGCGACGGCCCTGGTACTCTTTCCAAAATTTAATGACCGTGTCTCTTTTTCAATGAAGGGAACATCACAGACGGCATGGAGTTAGTGTCCGTTTCAAAGCTGGATCAGACGATTTGATTTCTTTTCAATTTTTTATAAATTTTCTGGAAATAGCATTTTGCATGATGAATGCGTGTGTTAAAAATGAAGAGAGGGAGAGAGGTCAAAAATGTTTTATTGTTTGTAATAATTCTGACCTGTATGCTCTAGTCTTCCATTGATTCATTTGCACCTCGACAATCGTTAAGAACTAATTTTGAAGTTTGCGAATAACATATTTTTTATCCCTCCAATTGACAATTAATATATTTTCTTCATTAACGAGCTTAAGCTTGTGAAGAATTTTTCTCATTTCACTTTACTCCCATCTTCTCCACCATTTTTAAAGTGATTGTTTCAATTTATCATCAGATGATTTTTATTAAAACTTTCAGTGATGTTGGTTTTCGCTGATGGAGGTAGAGCAGTCTGTTCTTAAGGTGTTTAAATTATGTTTCGTAAAGCATATTTACTTTCTTCTATATCTGATATGTATAGAAGGATATTTGATTCATTAAAATTCTTGAGTTCTGATATCGATGTGTGCTGAATAGCTGAATCCATTTTTAAGGATTTCCGAAACATATCTGTCACGGTGTGTCTGATTCATCTTTTTTGGACATGCAACTTCAGTTTTGGAAAACTTCCAGGAGAGCGCCCCCCACTGTAGCGCCAGAATAACACACACTTTATCATCAAGAGTCATATAAAACTGCGTTTGTCGAACTGCAATTTTGAAAAATTTATAGGAGAGAGCCCCTGATCCTCCCCCCCCCCCCTCTTTCCTTAACATGATCAATGAGAAGCCTAGAATTGCGTTTTTAGAGTATCAATTTCAAACAGTTGCCGGGGGAATGGCCCCGAAATTCACCTTCCATTAACATTATCCAGATCTATCAAAACTGCGTTTTTAAAGCTACAAGTTCGAAAATTTAAGTGGAGTACCCCTCTCCCCCCTACTCCCGTCAACATTATTAAAAAATCATGTTAAATTTGATTTTCAGAGCTTCATTTTTGAGAAAACTCCGGGAAAGCTTCCGAAAACTCATTTTCTTAACGTCACAAAGGTCAGCTACAATTGCGATTTTAGAGCTTCAATTTCAGAAAACTGCTTTCCCCCGAGTCATAGATAGCGTTTTTAAGACTTTAATTTTTGAAAATTTTCCTGGGGCAAGCCCTAGGATCTCTTCTTTCCCTTACATTACCACCGATAGTCTAAAACTGCGTTTTTAGAACTACAATTTTGAAAACAAAGGAAAAGCCCTCTTTCACACAACGTTAAACTATCTACAATTGCGCTTTTAAAGTTTCAATATTGAAAAAGGGGGTACCGAAAACTTGTTTACTCAAGGCGCACCTTGTAAAATTTGGAAAGGCAAGGCAGGTCAACAATCCAACGATATTTCAGATCAAATGCTATTTGTTAGCGCTACCCCCCCCCCCCCCCCCCATGAATTTGACTGGAAATTAAACACTCTTAAAACTGTTATATTTAACCCGATTCGAAAGCGAGAAAATTTTTGGGGGGGAATTTGCGCCATTGAGCTTGGGGGGATGGGCACCCCTGTACGGGAAAGTAGGCTCGTATAGTTCTAGACGGAACTTCTTGTTTTAAAAAGTAGTATTAATACTCAACGCATTGTCATAGCAAGTTATTTTTTCTGTGTTACTATTCTTCATTTGCAACTTGTTTTCCAATTAACCCTTTCAGACGTGGTGTCCGGTATACCAGACATGAGCTTTAAACAGCTGCTAATCATTTAATAATTGATTAAATTAATTGATTCCCTTTTTTGTAGTTGACTCTTTACATTTTGTTTATTATTACTTGCGCAAAAAATTTTCATTTTGGAATTGACAACACTAACAAATAGATGTTGTTAGATTGAGAGGAGCTCATTTTTCCAACCTCGGGCTCTCATCGCAAAGGCGAGGTTTTTTGTTTTGATTTTTTAAAAAACCAATAATATATATAATTTTTTTTTGATCATTTAAAATGCGTATAAAATGTTTTAATATTGTTTAGGGTACATTTTACGATGACGTTTGTTTGGTACCAAATAAAAACATTTTTGGTTAAGAAGTTCATAATTCCGTCTGAAAGTGTCTGAAAATAGTGATAATTTGTTTAGAAAAGAAAAAAAAATGGTAGCTAGTTTAAAGCACAAAACAGATGTGTATTTTTGTGTGTGTGTGTGTGTCCCCCTTCCCCCTTCTTCATTTAAGGGAATCAATGCACGATATTCTTTAATACTTTATGTTTATTGGATTAGTTAATAATACATAAATGCTTTTTTGACATTAATTAAGGAAATGCTTTGCAATTAACTTGTTAAGGCATGCACGAAAACAATTAATAAAAAGAACTACTGCGTTGTTTCAATAGTCATTCTCATATAAATAATATCCGATGACCGAGTAACCCACGTGTTTCAACAATGAAACTCGAGCCACGGCATAACGTGTGTTGGTAATGTTTAACATGCAGGGAAAGGCTTTATTATGACAAGGCTGAACTCGGTCTGGTAACTTAACTGTTTTACTCGTAAAACTGTCATTTCAGGAGAATGAAAAAATGAAAAAAAAAAAAAAAAAAAAAATGGATAGCAATGAACGCTATCTACTGGAGCTTAGGGTTCATCCACGAGAGTTAGGGTTACAATTTCAACTATCAAAATATCACCAAACAAGCAATGGCTTCGTTCAAATGCAGAAGCAGTTTTCACCCGTCATACCGTGACAGGAGATTTTCTAGTTTGTTTCATAATCACTTAATGGAGCTTATAAGATCCATAATTAGAGGCTGATTCTCGATTCGAGTTTTCAATTCAAAAGCATTTTTTCACCATGTTCTTATTTTCAATACTTTCGAGGTAGAAGAAAGAAATGTTGAACTAAATTACAACAAAAATTTTCTCAACGTAAAAGTTTCCTTCTAAATGTCAGACACACTCAACATCAACTTCCCTTCCTTTCGGACTTTTTCCTTAACCGACATCATTGCTTGTTTGTTTGAAAGAATCAACAATTTTTTTTCACGCAAATCAAATCAAACTATGAATATTTAAATGATAAATAAGTTTTTAAGTTTTTAAACAACCAAGGCTACTAGAGAATTGTAAGTACAATTTAGTAAATATTCAGGAGGAAATAATTTTCCTTAAAACTTCTGCTGGGAGGTTTTGACAGGAAAATATATTGTTTGTCATTTTCAATCATGTTTCTCTGAAACTTGGAACACTTTCAATTTTTTCTTTCTTTTTTCTTTCGCTTCTTTTTTTTTTTTTTTTTTCCTTTCTCAGTTTTGTTCGATGACTTTTTCTGCTCTCCGCTGACTTTCGTTGCAAAAGTGAATCAATATTTTTCAGACGTGCCGCTTCCAAAACTGTCGAAGAGGGTAAAATGGCGGTCTCAAATTTGAATTATTCATATGACATTCCACGACTGATCTGGTGCAGCATATACACCGCGTTTTATTTTTTACATTTTCTATATTTCCTTTGTTCTTTGATTCTTTATTCTAGGTATACAAATACTCAATTGCTTGAAATATGCAATAAAAATTTATTACAAAATTATTCCAGACAACTGTTTTGTATATTTAATATTATCAACTTAGATGTGCCTACAGAGAAGGCCAACTATAGTTTTCTTATGGGAATTTTGGTTCATGAACATCGCCAACTCTTTATTATAACAGAAAGTCGCCCGTCAAGGTATGACGGGTGAAAACTGCTTCTACATTTAAACGAAGTCATTGCCTGTTTAGTGACATTTTGATAGTTGAAATTTTAACCCTAACTCCAGTGGATTAACCCTAAACTCCAGTGGATGGCGTTAATTTTCAACCACTTTTTTTATTCTTCATTCGTCTGAAAGTACAGTCTTACCAGTAAAACAGTTAAGTTACCAGATCCAGTTCAACCTTGTCAAAATAAAGCGTTTCAGTGCATCCCTGCATTTCAAACATTGGCAAAAAATATTATCAAATTATCATGTTATGGCGCGAGTTTCGTTGCTGATGACGACAAGAGCGTTATTCGATCAGTAAATTGGCTATTATATAACATGAGAATTATTTTATCTTTTAAATATTCATATCCCCTATCGCCCCTCAAGAATTTATCGCCCCATGTAGGAGTCAAATTGTCCCTTTGGAGGCGATCGACTCCAGGTTAGGTTTAAAATACATTTAATATTATCAACTTAGATGTGCCTACACAGAAGGCCAACTATAGTTTTCTTATAGGAATTGTGGTTCATAGACATCGCCAACTCTTTATTATACCAGAAAGTCACCCGTCAAGGTATGATGGGTGAAAACTGCTTCTACATTTAAACGAAGCCATTGCCTGTTTGGTGATATTTTGAGAGTTGAAATTTTAACCCTAACACCAGTGGATTAACCTTAAACTCGAGTAGATGGCATTAATATTGTTGACCACTTTTTCGTTTCTTCATTCTCCTAAAATGACAGGCAATAGCACTGGCAATTCTTTCCAGTAAAACAGTTAAGTTACCGAATCCAGTTCCGCCTTTTAAAAATAAAGCATTTTCCTGCATATCAAACATTACCAAAAAATATTATCAAATTATCTTGCTATGACGCGAGTTTCATTGTTGATGACGTCAGGAGAGTTACTCGATCATTCGCTATTAAGATATATTATACATAAGAGGATATTTTTTCAGTGGCGGGCAAAAAAATTGCATCACTTGCGGAAAAGTGTGCAAATAATGTTTTCCATGTTATTGTTTTATGCAATGATGATAATGCTTCAATAAAATATTGTAGGAATACTCTCAATTTTATTTGGATGAAAAATTTATTTGCTTTTAATATTTTTAAAAAATGAAAAAATGAAAAATGTAATTTTTCAGAAAATGTGGAACGAAGCATTAAATTCAAGTTCCAAAATCAATACTACAGTGCTGAAATCATAAATGTGCATTTTATTATTTTCAAGATAGACTAATTATACTTTAAGACGCGTTTAAAAGTACAACATATGCATGGTTCTTAATAATTTAGATATTTTTAAGAACATATAAATATGTTCGAGTCTTATGTAGTCTTTTAAACACATTTAATGTGACATAGTAATTCATAATTCATTATTTACAATTCATGGTTTAATTCAATACCATGGGAGAAAAAAAATTTGTTTTTTTTTGGTGCAAAAACGGTTTAAGTATATGGCTGTTTCCTGAATCATGAAGATTTTCTTCTAGTACAACATGATTTGTCCCAAGGTAAAATAGGATATTGTACCTTAGGACAGCTTGGAACTCTTACTTTAAATGGCTGGCAATATTTTATTTTCAAACTGTCAGAGTTAAAAAAAAATATTTTGCATAGAAATATGCTGGGGAGTTTTGGGAACTTTTAGAGTTTCAATTAGATTCAAATAATTGACGCTAAAAATTAAAATAGGAAGTGTCCCAAGATACAACACTCTCCTCTACAGATACAAGATATCTCGAGCTGGTACGAGACGCGTTCCTTTAAGGTGTCAATTGTCCTGCTACTAAATTTAAAAAATACATAAAAGGACTCAATTTTTGTAAAATGAAAATGCACGGTTTTTGTTAAAAAAAAAAAAAAACAATAAAGTAGAATTTCCTGTTTAAAATTGTAAATTAAATGATTTTTTAAGAATTTTACACTACGAAAAGCCTGTGCCGTATTACTGTTTTTCCACTCGTAGAGAATGGGATAAGGTTAACTGAGAAAAAGAAATCATAAAAACAATTTCAAAAGTTCATCAAAAATAAGTTTCTTCAAAATGGTAAAGTGTGAACACGAAAAATAAAGAAAAAGAAAATTTGAGAACTTTAAAAAATAACTGTTTACATTTCCTCCGGAGACTATTTCGCCACCCTCACTGTTTATGTTTATTTCAAAACTTAAGTTGAGGACACATTCAAAGCAGTCTTTTTTTTCTTCTTATTACTTTCACTGTCGTGGGTAATGTTTTTTTACCCTTTAAAAATATTTTATGACTTTCTTTTCTTTTTTCTTTTTTTAATCCTTGTGCATTTCCTCTTTCTACCTTTTTCTCTCGTCTCTTGATGCTCTTAGTCCAGTCAATAAATGCTCAAAACAGGGGTGTGGCGGGCATGGTATATGCGATAATTTTTGGTTTCAGAATATTATTAGGGGTAGTTAGTAAGTAAACATACTAAAAGTCCTCGCCCCTAGGGGGTGAGCTAAAGGTGGGAGGAAGGGGGGAAGAAAATTTTGTGTTTTTCGAGAAAATGTCGGAAACGTTGGAAAAAAATGCGTTTAAAATAAAAGTTCAAGCTAAATAAACTTCCTATGAAACTGTTTCTACATATGTTTATCAAATTACCAATAATTTTCCGGGTATATGTTATGAAAAATCGATGATTTTCGGAAAAATTCTCTCTTTTTGTCAAACATTTGCTATTGGTACCTCCCAGGATCAGTATTCATGAAAATCGTCAGTGATAAAGCTTTAAACTTCCTTCAATTTGGTATGCTATTTTGTTATATTTTATCCAACCAATCAAAAGTTACAGAATTTCAAACACGCACTTTCATGGCAAAAAATGGAACACTTGCCATTCGCAAATTTCAAACTGACTCGAAAGGATCGCGCATTTCCTCTTTCTTCAATGAATTCGACAGTCCTGATGGACAATAAAGAAGTATTTGTGGATTACTATAACACAAATAATGTTTAAGGGAGGGGGTCGTGAAATTGTGACTTTGTAACAAGGGGGAAGGAAAGAGTAAGAAGTGTGACATCAAGCATTTTTTAGGAGGAATATGTTTATAAAAATTAGTTTATGAAAAGTACTTTGTGACAAATAGGGAGGGGGTCAAAAAGTTGAATGTCACACTTTTTTTCAACATTTTTACCCTCCCCCCTTGTTACAAAGTTCGTTTTACAAGATACTTTTCATAAACATTTGCGTATTTAAAAAATGCTTGATGTCACACTTCTTATTCTTTCTTTCCCCCTTGTCACAAAGTCATAATTTCACAACCCCCCCCCCCTAAAAATCATTTGTGTTATAGTAATCCACAAACACTTCTTTATTGTCCATCAGGATTGTCGAATTCATTGAAGAAAGAGGAAGTGCGCGATCCTTGCGAGTCAGTTTGAAATTTGGGAATGGCTAGTGTTCCATTTTTTGCCATGCAAGTGCATGTTTGAAACTCTGTAACTTTTGATTGGTTGAATAAAATGTAACAGAATAGCATATCAAATTGAAGGAAATTTAAAGCTCTACAACTTTGTCATTGACAATTTTCATGCATACTTATCCTGGGAGGCATTAGGAGCAAATGTTTGACAAAAAGACAGACTTTTTCCGAAAATCATCGATTTTTCATACGTACACCCGGAATATTATTAGAAATTTGACAAATATGTGAAGAAACACTTTGATAGTAAGTTTATTTAGCTTGAATTTTTATTTTAAACGCATTTTTTTCCACCGTTTCCGACATTTTCTAGAAAAACCAAGAGTTTTCTTCTCCCCTCCCACAATTAGTTCACCCTCTAGGGGCAGGGACTTTTAGTATGTTTACTTACTAACAACCCCTAACAATATTTTGAAGTCAAAAATTTATCGCACATTCTATACACGCTACAAAGTGTTCATTGACTGGACCTATCTAGTCACTTCCATTTCTTTTCGCTTCTTTCCTCTTTTAGGGCGACACTGGACTTCGAAATGAGTTTTTCGATTTCCGCATGAAATTATGAAATTTTCAATGTTTGCAAACTGCTCAATGAGCATAGTTGGACCGCAAACAAATGAATCCTGCCGGTCAATTGAGAAGACGAGTCCATTCCTTAAAATAGGTAGCGAAAGAAGAAGGGACGCGTATCATATTTACGAGTTTGGCGACAATTTTGGCGATATGAATGGTGGTGTGTGTGTGTTTTTTTAGCAAGTTTTCTAAAAGAGGAAATCATTCTTTGACAATATGAGACCAGAAAAGACCCAACATTATACCAAACCATTCAAAATTTATCTTCTACAACATTTATTTCATTATTTTATAATTTATTTCAATTGAGATTGCTGTAAATATCTTGAATGAAATAATTTAATTCTTAACTTATAGTTTAATGATTGAAGTTTGTTGATGTTTATTGTTATTGTAAAAAATGATCAATACATAAGATTTTTAGAATCAGTAGAATTGAAAAAAAAAATGTATTCGTAATTTATTTTTTTTATGTCGTTTTCCAGACGTAAAATGTTTGAGTAGGCGAAAAATTCAAAATGAGACTTTGCATTCTTTATTGCAACACTATTCTCTCCAAATTTGAATTCAAATTAACAATTAGAGGCTTTGCAGTTTCTGCCCAATGGTTGCTGAAAGAGGTCAAAGCAAGACCCACCCTCTTACTTAGAATATGATACGTCCAGTGAGACGTCTCTCTGAACCAGGCCCGATTAGAGGCCATGTCAGCCTAGTCGGAAACTAGGGGCCTGGGCCTTGGGGGGGGGGGGACGGCAACACTAACTCAAAGAAAAAAAAAAAGGAAGAAAGAAAGAAATTAAAAGAAGGAAGAAGGAAAAAAGGGAGGGGGGAAACTCCGAATAAGAGAAAACGTAAAGATTAAGTAAAATTTACTCTTTTGATATTTACTCTCATGGCACTTAAAATAGAGTTAATAGTTTCCTAATAAGCAGTTTTGTGATTTTTTTCTTCCCCCCCCCCACTTTTTTTCTTCTTTTTTTTACCTTTTCTTTTATTTTTTCTTTTCTCCTATTTTTTTTTCTTTTTTCCCCCACTTTTTTTCTTCTCTTTTTACCTTTTCTTTTCTTTTTTCTTTTCCCCTTTTCTTCTTCTTCTTTTTAAATTTTTTACTGGGGGGGGGGCAGTGACATAACTGACCAGGGACCCGCCTTGGTTCTCTGCGGCCCTGCTCTGGACCGCACAAAATTGAATGTTACCTTTTAGGCTATTGTCTTAATTCCCCTGAGTGACATATTCAAGTTCTAGAATTAATACCACACTTGCGAATCCCGTTCTTCAATTTTCAATATCGTGTCGCCCCTTCATGAAAATGGAAGCTTCTGAGCTTCTGAAATAAAGGTTTGATCAAGTATTTTTCTTTTTCTTTCTCAAAATCTTTTCAATAGTTGTTTATTTAGGGGCTTAGGCATTAAAACAGTACCTCATGGCCAGGTTAAAGTAATTTCAAAAACGGCAATCTTCAGGCCATTATTGCATTGTATGTAGAATCTCATTCCGCATTGAGCCATAAAAACGTAATTCTACAAAAAAAAAAAAAACCTTCATAATTATTTACCAATGTTATAAGAGCGTGTCCCAACCTCAGTATGCGCTAAACAAACCTTTTTACTCCTTTCCAGTAAAGTAGTGGTATTATGTCTTACGTGAGTCTGACTTTGAGGTACATAAACTACCCAATGATGCAATTACAATTGCTGATGAACTAGATGAGAGAGGGAATATCTATTTGGACACCCAGGAGGATCATCTACATTTGAGGTTCTTCACACATATTGATATTTTTTCCTTCACAAGAGATTTTATCATGCATATAAGTGAATACTCTGAAACTTTCACACCATTCTGACCTACAACGTAATTACAGTCGAGTCCCGACTTCCGCGAGGGATGCGTTCCAAGACCCTTCGCGTAAGTTGAAATTTCGTGTTGTTGAAAAGGGTATGTGTTAAAACTTTTATAAACATACCCATACGATTAAAGACACTTGTAAACACCACCTCAAACTGTTAAAAACCATTTCTTAACAATACATTACTGTTTCTTAAACAAAAACTTGAATTTTTATTTATTGTATTTAAAAAAAAACGTTTTATTCAACATAAAAAACTGCTACGATGCAAAAAATCAATGATCAATGGGAAAGGAAGACGCAAAATAAACCACTACGGTACGTATATTATGTAGTAAGAAAAACAAATGCACTATAGTTGTTGAAACTTTCTCTTTTCCTTCTATTTTCACAAACTTTAAATGAAACAGCGCTTTTAGGTGTCATTATATTTCATCAACTTTCCCATATAGAATGAAAAAAATAAATGGAAAATGAGGAGTAGTTATTTGTGTAAGCGATGTTCAGACTAGTACGATGTGGGAACTTCCGCCCTCAGCGATGCCAAAGGGATGAAGGTCCATTCACGAATAAACCGCGATTCCCTTTGGAAAAGTTTCATGTTGCGGGTGAAGAATTCGCGTTAGGAATAAAATTCCTTACTGGGGAAAAAAATCGCGTTATAGCCGATTCGCGTAAGTCGGATCGCGTTGTAGCGGGAGTCGACTGTGTTGTAATTTCTTTACAAATCTGTCGAACGCTTTGGTATTTTAAATTACTGAAATGCCAATAAGTATCCAAATTTACTTGAAATTGCAGCTTGTGCTAGCTGATTCTGAAGCATAGGCGTTAGTTGCGTATTCTTTTTTTAGTGCATCTTTTAACGTGAATCACAATATCCTCCTAGTGAAAGAAAGCCCCTACTGGTTCCAGGGGGAGCCCGTTTACGTTGACCAAAAAAAACCGACTAATTGCAGGTATTTTAAAATGCCTACAATGATTTCAAAATGCTTGCAACAAGAGAAGAAAATAAAGAGAGAAAGCGAATCACTCTGCAAGTATAATTCCTGACTTCTTACCGGGGGGAAGCGAGTTAGTTCAAGGCAATATTAGTGAACAGCAGCTTGCTTTGTAAACGATCCCTATTCATTCCTGTTCATTGCTTTTCCTTGATTGATCCTCCTGATTGGTACAATGACCTTTCTTATTTTTTCAAAATTCGCTCTAAATACTAATAGATTCAAAACTTGATTTTTGTACAAAAATTAGCAAGACCAAAGTTTTAAGAATATCGTTCTTTCATTTTCTTTCCTTCCACCTTTTTTAGCCTACTTTCCCAGTAAAAGTCAGAAAAAGAAGAAAAAAGCATGAAAGAAGGCTTAATGATTCTTAAAAATTTCGCAAAAAACAAAAAATAGTAAAAAATAAATAAAATAATTGAATAAATATCGAAAAATTAAAAATTGGAAAGTAGGGTATTGAGATGGGGAAAAATGTCTGTCGGTCTGTCTGTCTGTCGGTCTGTCTGTCTGTCCCCCCCCCCTAATAACTTTTGAATGAATAGTCCGATTCGAACAAATATTTTTTTGTTCGAAAGATCTCGGCGAGGACATCTCATTCCCATATTTTACTTTGTGATTTGAACTATTTTTTGTTCAATTTTGAACAGTTCAAAAAAACTTAACATTAGCGCCTACGGGGAAATTGAATGCAATTCCGAACTGTGAGGCGAATTTGCTTTAAACAAACTTTGTAGGAAAAAGCGTTTGATGAAAAACTTGTATATAAAATATCTTTTTGATTTGAACTATTTTCCGTTCAATTTTGAACAGTTCAAATCCCTTAACATTAGCGCCTACGGGAAAACTGAAAGTCAATGTAGATTCCGTACTTGAAGGCGGATTTACTTCAAACAAATTTTGTTGGAAATAGCTCTTGACGCCAAACTCCAGACTTCGACTCCGAGAATTTAGGGGCACTTGACTCCGACTCCTGTGCCCGACAATTAATCGGTTTCCGACTCCCCGACTTCGACTCCGACTTCGTATTTTTGGCAAAAGTTTGTACACGGAGGAAAAATGACTGACTCCGATTTTTAAATACTCGACTCCGACTCCTTTACCCCAAAATGAGATTGACTCCGACTCCGCAGCTATGGTTTTGACTGTGAAATAATTATTGTTGATTTGACTTGTTTTTATTTTTACGCTAAAGTTTTAATTTAGGTATTCAGTTTTCGGCGAATAAACTCGAAGTCATTTATGTTTCTACATAAAAATATGCGCAGACGATTTTTTTTTTTTTTTTTTTGACAATGAAAATTATTTCTTTAAGTTGACATTTTATTGTTTTTTTATATTTTGGTAAGTGCATTAATTCATTTAAAAAATTGTTTTTGGCAACAGGGGAAAAAGGAACGATTTTTTTTTATATGGTGAATTTCATAGACTAATAATAAGAGTAGACCGAGCTATGGCAACCCTTTTGCTGCTCATAAACCAAACCATGTGACTGGTGGATATCCTAGCAACAGCGGGCGTTGATCGTAGCAGACGATCAACGCCAGCGAGAAATAAAATAAATAGAATTGATGGAACACGGAAGAATGATCTTTTATGGAGTCCGATTTGTAAATTTGTTATTCTAAGTTGTAAATATTTTGTTAATATAGTGAGTTTTTCGTTTAGATAGTATTGTGCATTTTCTTTAGTCAATTTCAATAACTCTCTAAGCAATAAAAGATGCAAGCGAACAAGAAGAATCAGCAAACGGTAAGATTTTTACTTACAATTTCAATTTAAGATACCGATTAGTACATTTTTGCGTTAACGCAAAACGTTTACGCCATTTCGTTCACGCCAACGCTGACAGCTCCAAATGAAATAAAAGTTACCGAAAACTGATCAAAAACTATTACTAATGTCAAAATAATGCATAACTAAAAGAAAAACAGTTCAATCTCTGCACCTGGAAGTTTTTTTTAATGAAAACACATTGTCTTAAAATACATGTCGAGTGCCAAACTATAGATAATGCTGCCATCTAGCAACCATGCTGCCAAAGTCTTCGCCAAGCCCTTCCACTAGTCATATGATACATCTATGAACCAATTTTCTTTATCAGCAAGAATGAGAAAGCTCGGTCTACTCTTATTATTAGTCTATGGTGAATTTATTTTAATGATGTTATTAATTTTAATTAATATTTTTTTGTTTTGAAAGCCGTTAAAGATTTTTGTAATGGAAAAAAAAGTGTATTAGCTGCTTTGTTTAAAAGTTGCTGCTTTTTTTTTTACGCATCTAATTTTTTTAGATGAAGTGAGGAATATTTTATTCCTAGAAATTAGCTTTTAGTGTTTTAAAAATATTTTTAAAAAAATTTGCGATTTTAGCTATTTTTGAGAATATTGATCAGGTACTAGAAAGTAGTATGCGTATACGGGAAAGTAGGCTCGTCTAGTTCTAGATAGAACTTCTTGTTCCTTTTTGACATTCTTTAATCACAACTTTCTTAGTAGTTTTAAGAGTAAATGAATTCATGAAATTAAAAAATTTTTGTTTCAATTGTCAGGTGAAAAATCTCTCACATCAGAACTTTCAATTCAAAAATTATTGGGAAATTTCAACAAGAGAATATGAAAGAGCACGCTTTTTCAAATTAAGAACGAAATAAAACTCGGTGATTGATTTTTTTCTGCTAGAAACAGATTACCTTTTGACATTCGTACGTGAAAATCTCTCATAAATACTAAAGTAGAAATTTTTTTACTTCTTTGTTCATCTAAAGAAACAGTAGACTTTTCAAAATCTCATTTATCCCAAAGAAAATGTCCTATTGAATATTTCTTGTGGTTTAAAACTCAAGCAAAAGCTGATGAAATATGCATTATTATTTGAAATTACTTTTACTTTCATGAAGTTTTACTTGGTAAAATCAAAAATTTTGTGAAATGAATATTTCTTCTTTTTTCCTTTTATATGTGCTTCCCTTAAAAAGTGAAATCCGTTATTTCATAGAATAGAGTGGTGTAGTGGTCAGACGCTGGCCCAGAGGCACAGATCCGAACCTGGCTTCAGTCGGTACATTTTAAAAATGCGGAAAATTGACAACGTCACTGTCGTGTGATTATGCTGCATGTCCATCACTCTATATTTCGCCTTTCTGGATATTATTCCTGGATTTCCTTTTATTATATACTAGCAGCACCCTCACGGCGATGCCCGTGCTAAGAGTTTAAAGGAAGTTCGTTCAATTAAAAAAAATCCGCGCCTCCCCCCCCCCCCCACCCCGCCCCGATTTGAAATGATCATTTTTCTTCAACTAAAATGCGTACTCACCTTTTCAAAAATCTCATTAAAGTCTCTTTGGAATTTAAAATATTCGCCAAAACACATAAGAAGATTAACAGTAGGGGAGACTGGGGACATTTGATCCCCACCTTAGTTTTCAATTTTTTTCTCTGCTACAAATTATCAGTTTAAAAAAAAGTACGTGAAGAAAGGTAATTTTTTTGACAGTATTTTTTTAAGTTGAAATGAAACAGATAGTTTTGGTAAAATAATTTTTTTCAAAAGTTCATAAAGGGATCATGTATCCCCACATTAAGGACACATGATCCCTTCATGGGGAATACTTGATTCCACTGAGAAAATACATAGACTGTTCATTAGATTGGCAATTTATTTATGGATTTAAGTTTTCTACACAATGTTTCAAAAAAAAAAACACAATTTCTAATTTTCTTTATTATATTATAATAATGTGAACACAAAATAACATAGTTTCAAATTTCATTAGACATTTGTAAAAAAAAATGTACGCAACTTTCATGAACTTATGATGCTTTTGATCAGTTATTTATTATCCAATACAGTTGTGAACAAAAAAAAAAATACCATATTTTATGAATAAAACTAACAATTTTTTAAAGTAGCTTAATGAAGCTAAAATTACAACAAAGAAAAAAATAGGATCACAAGCACGAAAATCGATTCATTTGCTTCTTATTTTGCAATAATAAAATTAAGAGTTTCATCATTTGAATTAATTTTTAAAAAGAGGGAAGAAAAATGTAAATATCAGTGTAGTAATAAAAAGGAAAGCTTAGCTTACATGCTTTCAAAACCTGAAATGTCAAATGTCCTTCTTCAAAACACAAAATCCAAAGTAAACCAAAAACTGTTCAGAAAATAGGGTAAGGTAAAAACACCAGTAGTTGATACTTTAAAGATTAATTTTTTCGGTTTGTTAACATAGCTTGGAGGGAATTATTTCTAGGAGAAACTTTTAATAAGTGATAACTGTACCAACTAGTCCCCTACAGGGTTGGCCGAATTGGACCCAATTGGGTTGGACCCAATGGGTTTTTTTGAAAAAACCCATTTAAAAAAACCCATTATTTAACCCACTTTTGGGTTTTTTTAAATTTTCTGAGAAGTTTTTAAAAGTTAATTAATTTAAATACTTTCACAATTAAAAACTTGTTTTTTACTTGTTTTTCACCATAGACAATGAACATAAAAAATGAATTTTGAACTTTAATAGTATTTCTTAACTCTAAACGGCATTAAAGAAATACTTCAAAGATTTTAAATAAATGTATTTAACTTTTTTCTTTAACTGGTCAATAAATAACTCAAATTATGTTGACCAAGTCCTGTCACGTTTGATTTTCTCAATATTTGTAGATTGTACGGAGGAAACTAATGTAGTTAAAAGGCTTTCATGTGAATTATTTTCTGCTAACCAACAGGTTACAAATCTCGAATAAACACAAGTTATATTTTTTAGAAATAAACAGATTTTTCAAACTGTCGACAGAAAACAGAACAGGTACAGTATTTTCATTATCTTACGGAAAAGTTTAATATTTCTTACTCTGTACACAGAAATAGAAAAACAGGCAACATAAAATTCAAAGAAATGTCTTGATTAAGCTGGAATTCAGTAAAAAGGGATTTTAACTACTAGAGGTTTTACAGTAGTTTTGCATAACAAATTGAAATACAATAAAATAAAATGCAAAAAAAAAAAAAATTGTATTAATAAAAAACGAACAATCGATTTTATCACTCGAGAAGTAATTTGCCTTAACTGTTGGTAATAATGAAAATTAAAAAATCTGAAACTTCACCATTCTTGGGTTTTTTCGTCTTTTATACTTTTCTTCAGAAAACGCTGAATTTAAACTAGTTTTCCAGCTTTTTTTACCCGAAGACAATTTTTACACTTTGTCCATATACTTACGCTACAATATGCTACAAGTACCCCACATTTTCCATAAAAAAGACAAAAAAACCCACATTTCTTTTAAAAAACCCAACTTTAGTTGGGTTTTTTTTTGGGTTTTATTCAAAAAAACCCAAAAAACCCTGGGTCCATGGGCTTTTTTAAAAAAACCCGGGTTTTTGCCAACCCTGGTCCCCTATAATAATGCAACAAAATAATTGGATTAGTAAAATGAATGAACAATTTTTTAAATAAAAAAAGACATTGGGTTGGAGTTGGCACTAAACTAAAACAAGAACATCTAATAGTTGACACACTTTATTTTCAATAGTTGGTACATGCTTTGATATAGAATAACAGGATTTGCATAATAAATGAATTCCTGCCTACTTTTGTGAATACAGGAATCGCACTGCCGTATCTAGGCAGCAGCAAGCCAATAACCCTTGGCTTACCTTTTGTACATAGTCGATATCCTTTGCCCTCCCCCCTCCTAGTTGCTCGGTAGCAATTTCTAGGAGGATGCCAATTTACACTTTCTGTTGTTTTTTCGCTGAACCCAGGCTCCAGTTCTGAAAAATCGAAGATCTGGCCATGCAAGAATGTAAAGATAGCTATAGAAGAATATAAAAATTAAATGCTTCCGTCATAGGTTATAAGTTATGATAAGTTATAAGACTGTGAGAAGTTTGCATAAAAATTCGAGTTCGGGGACTGAGTAAATATTTTTCATCGTACTAAAAGGTTCATCGATATGGCACAATACACCTTCCCAGTAGTAGTTCAATTTATCCACTTTAGGGCCATTTCCAGTCTCCCAAATTTGTGTACTTGCTTTTTGCATCTGTTTTCCAGTTATCTTTCAAAATAAGTCTTTTTGAACACAAACCTGTTTAAACTGTCTTTTGTATTTATTTAGTGTAGAGATGATCATAAAATTTAAAGCTTCTACAATTCAGTGGTGCAACCAGGGGGGGGTGAGGCAGGGGTGCCCCCAGGGGGGAGGGATTATGGCGCAAGTTGCGCCATCAAGATTTTTTTTGGGGGGGATGGGACTTTTTCATTTTTTAAATTTATTTATTCAAGTTTATTTGTTGATTTATCTTTAGTTTAAACTATTTAGTTCGTCTTATTTTTATTTTATTTTAATTATTTTTTTTTAATTTAATTATTTTGTGTGTAAGTGCGTGTGTGTGTTATTAGTGTAGCGCGGAACTTTTCTAACAAAATATAATAATAATAATGAAAATAATTTAAAATCTTTATACATAAAGGGCTAATCTCTGTCCGGATGTCCGGAGTAAACTTCAAAACTACCGGACGGATTTTAACCATTTTTTCACCATAGATAGCTACATAATCGGGGAACAACTTAGGCTATAATTTATCGCTAAAAGACTTAGACTAAAAACGTCGTGATCAAAAACAGTAAATGTCATGTAATTTCCACATCAAATGATTAGAGATTAAACCCATTGTTTCGAAAATTCGTTGCCTAACAACAGCAATATTAAAAGTAATCATGATGTAAATTTTGAATCAAGGCCTCTCTGCAGCAAGCATGACATTGCTTTCTTAGGAATTGCATCCTCATCTTCTTTACTAATAATAAAGCTGAAAGTCTCTCTGTCCGGAGGATGTCTGGATGTCTGTAGGATGTCTGGATGTCTGTGATGCGCATAGCGCCTAGACCGTTCGGCCGATTTTCATGAAATTTGGCACAAAGTTAGTTTGTAGCATGGGGGTGTGCACCTCAAAGCGATTTTTCGAAAATTCGAATTTGTTCTTTTTCTATTCCAATTTTAAGCCCATTTTTCACAGAAATTTAATAAAATGGAAAAGAATCTTGATCTTTATCTTCTTTACTAATAATAAAGCTGAAAGTCTCTCTGTCCGGAGGATGTCTGGATGTCTGGATGTCTGTAGGATGTTTGTGACGCGCATAGCGCCTAGACCGTTCGGCCGATTTTCATGAAATTTGGCACAAAGTTAGTTTGTAGCATGGGGGTGTGCACCTCGAAGCGATTTTTCGAAAATTCGATTTTGTTCTTTTTCTATTCCAATTTTAAGAACAAAATTATCATAAGATCGACGAGTAAATTACGAAATTGTCATAACGTGGAACCGTTACATGGGCACAAGCCAATTGGCGAGATACGAAATTATCATAACATGGAACTGTAACATGGGTACAAGCCAATTGGCGAGAAAATTCACCATACATTATTTGTAAATATACAGGCGAACCAAAAAACCTTTTAATTTTTCTATTACGGACAAAGCCGTGCGGGTACCACTAGTTATACATAAAGGGCTAATCTCTGTCCGGATGTCCGGGGTAAACTTCAAAACTACTGGACGGATTTTAACCATTTTTTCACCATAGATAGCTACATAATCGGGGAGCAACTTAGGCTGTAATTTGTTCCTTAAAAACTTAGTTGTAAAAAGTTGTGGTGGAAAACAGTAAGTTTCATATCATTTCCCCATTAAATAATTAAATTCGCAACTCCAATAAATTATAGGGGGCGCAGCAGCCACTGTCTAATGGCGGATGAAAATAGGTGAAATAAACAAATGCCATAACTTATAAATTGCTTTGACGTTTAGTGAATGACAGTACTTTTTCATCGTATTTGTGCGAAGCTTTCTTTTTTATTCTTCTGAAATTACACTACACCACAAACTGCTTGAAGCTGGAAATTTACCCCAAAGAAAACTCGTGGAATGGAATGTTTTACTTTTTTCTTTAGTAGTGGTAATCACCGCAAGGTAGCGTATTCGAGCTTTGAAGTTACGAATATAAAACCCATTGTTACAAAAATTCGTTGCCTAACAACAGCAATAATAAAAGTAATCATAATGAAAATTTTGAATCAAGGCTTCTCCGGAGCAGACATGAGTTTAAAGTCGTTTAAACATTTGGAAACTCTACTTTTTGCATCCTTAAAGAAATATAGTAGAGAGCTTTTTTTTTTCTTTTGAGTGTGTAATATTTAATTAAATAAAGCGCGCGGTTTTTTTCAGTGATCTTTGTTTTTGTTAGTTCATATTTTGGAAATTCTTCAAATTTTTATATGCTTAAATTCGTGCTTTCGTTTCTAAATGAATATTCGTTCGTTCTTCATACTTTTTGCTATTTTACTTTAATGGGTAAGGAAGAAGCTCGATTTTTAATCACGTCAAAGTGATATGTTTTGAGTTCTTTCATTTAAAACAGAAAACGAAAGGAAGTAGCGATTGTTTCTTACATTTATTTCTGACCCAGGCAACGCCGGGTATTTTTGCTAGTAAATCTATAAAATAAATAATTAAAAAATATTTTTTTAAGAATGAATAAATTAAAATGGGCTAAAAATAAAAAATAAAAAAGGGCAAAAGGCATAAGATTTTTTTTGGGGGGGGGGGGATGGGAGCCATTGAACTTGGCCCTGTGCCCTCCCCCCCCAGAATGCTGATTAGAATGTTTCTTAAAAACATTTCTTAATAATTATGGAGAACAATAGAACGTACCTCCGAAAAAAAATATTATTTTAATAAGTTAAAAAAAAAAAAGAATGGCGCGAAAAAATCTAAATTTCTTTTGAAAACAACCTTGAAATAAAAACTTTTAATCGTGGCGGCCTATTGATGAGTTAAATACATTCCCTCCCATTTTTCCCCCTAGTCGATTTAAAATAAGAAAGTCTTCATAATGATACGCTTTGGAAGCCCCCTTTCCCCCGCCGAAACCTTTAAAGAGTGTCTCGAAATTCGTTTTCAGGGCTTGAATTTCGAAAAAATTCCCGGGAAGAACTACATAACACCTCGCATTCTAAAAACATCGAGAATCGTTTAATATTGCTTTTTTGGTGTTTCAAATTTGAAAAATTTCCGAGACCCTAACGTTACCAATTATGATCTACATTCACGTTTTTAAAACGTAAATTACGAAAAATTTCCGGACAAGGACCTGATTGCTTTCGTAGGAAATCTAAAAATGGAAAAATTACAATTTCGAAAAATTTAAGAGGGAGAATATTTAAATCCTTCGTCACTGAATATCGCTTATAAACTTCGTTTCCTAGGACTTCAATTTCGAAATATTTTTTGGGAAGAGCCTCAGAACCCCACTGCGCGTAACATCATCAAAGTTAGTCTGTACCTGAGTTTTAAGAACTTCAATTTCGAAAGATTGTGCGGAAAGGTGATCGATTTTAATCTATTCTCCAAAAAAAAAAAAAAAAAAAAATCGATCTGGGGCAGTCCCCAAAAGTCCCGTCTTTTACCTTACCGTCAACAAATATCGCGTATAATCGCGTTTTTAAAACTTCAATTTCTAAAAGTTTCCGCAGAAAGTCCCTGGAACTTTTCCTCCCCGTAACATCACCAGAGACCGTCTAAAACTGCGTTATTAATTGTGTTTTGCAGTCTATATACAGCGACAGCAATTCATGTATCGATGCGAATTCAATCATCAAAATGGTATCATGGTTGGAAGAAAGAAAAAAGTGTGAAATTGCGCCTTTATAAAAGCCTCAAAATGCCTACCGACAATAATGAATTGATTAGGTGCCTGACGTTGAAAAAAAACTAAATATGTACCTATAAATGAAAAAATACCTTATTTAAATAAATGTTATTTTTCTAGTTTTCATAAATTTCAAATAATGGTATAAGGATTGCTAGAACACATTAAATACCAAAATGCAAAATATATATTTATATAAACATTTTAATGTGGAAAACATAGATATGTATACTAAACAGAAACGCTATTTACAAATAAAATGAAACACAAAATGCATTCTTCCGCATTATCTTATTGCAACTGTACCATATTTTCCTTGGGTGCCCACGGTATTTCAATTTCCCAGGAACTAAGTTAAAGTATCCAGACAGGAGAACGATTCATTTTCTTCTTACTAATTTAGGATAAAAAGTTAATTCCATATACTTTAATCCCTTAAATTTTGTTTACAATACAAGCTGCACCGCACTCCCAAGAATTTAATGCATTTTAAGCACCATAATTAGGTTCAGTGATCAGAAAATCGTACTTTGCTGAATTAAGCTTACCATTCTCCGAAAATCGATTGTTTTAATGATTTTCTATTTATAAATTTCATTCCAACGACAACGATTAGTCGATCTGCGTATTTATGGAATTGAATCAAGATTTTCAAATTTGCTCACACATTTACGCGTTTCTGTGCCTCTTGAATACAACTCTTGAATTATTAACAAGTTCACCTATTTTCAATTTTTAAAAACTTGCGTAAAAGAGTTCAAAAAAAGTTTATTTTATTGCTGTGTACATTTTGATACATTTTGATTATGCTGTGAAAAGGATTTAAAAAAATGTATCGTAAAGACACACGACAGAAGTGAAACTTTTATCTCTTCTTTAAAAAAAATTAACTGTCACTACACTCGCACGTTTTCTCTCCGGTCACGCTCTTGTTCTTTCTGTGCCTTAAGCCTTGGTTTCGTAGAAGCGAACTCGCCGATCGTCGGCGTTGCTCTTCGCCGAGGGGAAAACTTGATTCTTCTGCGCATGCGCGCCCGAGCTAAATCGACATCGTGAATGGCCACGCCGGAATCAACTTGACTTTGATTTCAGCGTCACGGCGAGGAGCGACGTCGAAGATCGGCGATTCGCTCCTAGGAAACCCGGGCTTTACCTAAGCATATTCACAACAAAATTGTATATTTTAATAAAGAAAACAGGTTATAAACAACGAGAAAACTAAACAATACTCGAAATTCGCTTATTAATTGTTGCCAAAAACAATGAAAAAGAATAATAATAAAGTTAATTTTGTTGATAAAAGTTAACGAACTGACTTCAAGGCTGAACTTGATTTGAACCAAAGAAATCTTTGAAAATTTGCATTATTTGAAAAGTTTAAAGTGCCTAAATCCCCAAAATATTCTTGCTTATGTTCAGACTTGAAATTAATTTGTTAAATTTATTAACAAACCGACTTTATAATTTCTGTTATTTTTCATTGTTTTTTGGCAACAACTGAAATACAACTACGTCACTTCCGTCACACAAAACGGTTGCGGATCAGAATTTCAAAGCCCTCGCGTAAAATGCAGAAATATTGCGTAGACGTGTTTCGGAGTTACAGAAATCCCTTTTGTCAATGCATGACGCTGTAAGCTTATGCAAGTAATGTGATTGAGACCATAGCAATGGAGAACTTTTCTATAATATTGTACAAAGAAAATCCTATAGTACAAATTAATTAGATTAAGTTATTTCATATTGAGCTATTGTGCGATTGCTCAATATAAAAGTTGCACTCCTGCATTAGTTTGTTCATTGAGAAAATAGTGGTAATAAGTCGAAAAATAAACGAAAGTAAGGGAAAAAAGCATTACTTCGGTTAAAGAAAGGGTTTGAAGAACGATAAAAGTAAAGGGTATTACACAGCAGTAAAATAACATAAAAAAGGTTTAAGAATGGTTGACAAAATAAAAACTAAATTGTTAACAATGACAAGTCCAAAAAAAAAAAAAAGTGGTTTGATTAAAAAAAAAAAAAAACTCTCGAAAATAAATCTGTATTAATAATATAAAGCCGAAAAGGTTTGTTTGTTTGTTTGTTTGAACTCGCTAATCTCAAGAACTACAGGTTCAAATTGAAAAAATATTTTTGTGTTGAATAGTCTATTCATTGAGAAAGGCTGTAAGCTGTTTTTTTTTTTTTTTACAAAATCAGATAGACCGAAATATTTGTTTTTGCAAATTAAATGTTTAATTAATTGTTTAGTTCTATGAATTTCTAATAGATGGCGGAGTATGTTAACTCTTCGAGAGGGCGCTGGCCAACACTGTCGATAGTTACGAGGAACCGTGCCGAGCGACTCAGACGCGTGGTCGGTTACATTGTTGTGGTCAGCAAACTGATTTTTGAATGCGTTTTTTTTTTTTTTTTTTTTTGATCTTCAGGGACATAATTTGATTTTGTAGGATTTAGTTTTCCTTATTTCTTCAACGTTTATTTTTACTCTTACAGTTGAAGATAATTTCTTACCTAAGTAAATAATTTGATTTGTCGTATTATTCAATTGTGACTGTTCTTTGTAACGTTTTTATTATAGCATTGTTCATTTGGGGTAAACATTTTAAATTTCAGAAAAAAAAAAAAAAAAAAACCCGCTTCACTCGCTAAAGGGCAGGGTTACTGTAGCGTGGTTGCTTGGCGCGTTAAGCGATGAATTATGCAATTGAAGGATTATTTTGAGTTTTAAAGCTACTGTTAATCTTTTTATATGTTTTGGCGAATAGTTTTAAATTCCGAAGAGACTTTAATAGGGTTTTTAAAAGGTGTGTACGCATTTTAGTTGAAGAAAAATGACCATTTCACATCAGAAGTGGGGGGGGGGGGGGCGTGGATTTTTTTTATTCAATGGACTTCCTTTAAGTTCTTAGTACGGGCATCGCCGTGTGGGTACTGCTAGTTTAAAATAAAATAGAAAGGGGGAAAAACAGAAACCAGAACTAAAAATAAAAAAAATTGCAATGAAGTGAAATCTACGAATAATATTTTGAAAATACTGAGCCATGTAATTTCACGCAATTATTCAAGGCAATTTTTCGGCAACGTGAAAGAGTTCCAAAATTGCATTTTCCTTGAACGAATAAATAAATATACACTGCGAGTTATTCCTACAGTTCTCTTCTATATTCATGAAAACTTTAAATTTCAATACTTCAGTTATAAACATCATTCAAGGCAATTACTTCTCAAATGACTTGTTGGCATTAAAGTATCAAAGCTCTTGTTGGCATATTTCGAACAAATTAAACCCTTCAGTTTTGATTCGATGCCAAAAGTAACCCGGGAAGCTCTTAACCATTAAAACTTCAGACGAATGCCTAAATGAATTGTTATAAACTCTGCCGGAAAAGCACTTTATTGATTACAGTTTTCGATCTCTTCATAAAATCACGAAAATGTCTTATCCGTTCTTGATGAAAAATTAACTACCATTCCCTTTTTATTGGCATTAAAAGCACTATAAAACAATGTTATTAGATTAAATACGAAAGATAAGCGTAGCAGAAACGCAAGTAAATTGCTTTATAACTTCATATTTATTCCATTTTATTTATTTATAAAAAAAATGTTAAGAGAGGAGGTCGGTATTTGATTTCTCTTGCTGTTTTACTTGCGAGTGTCTGGACGAGGAATACCATTTGTAATTAAGGAATAGATAATACGTATATATAAAATTGAATCCCTAATTACTTTTATTATTTCAATCTTGTTTTTAAAATGCTTCGGGAATGTCATTTTTGCGTGCTTTATTAAAGAGCACACATTTCAAACTTAATTTATTTGCTAATTTTTTACTTAGTGAAACATTAGTAAATCAATAAACTAATGCATTTGCTGAAGTTTTATTTCGTATTTATTTTCTTATTTTCACTCGATTGCGAGGGTATCGAATTCGAAAGATCTCACGTTATTATTTTCTAATTCTAGAGGCTTTTTTTAGTGCAATGGGGTTGTTTCTGAAATTTTAAAAGTATTGTTTCCCGAAAAAGCATGCTTGAAACCTAAGGGTGCGACATCGATGTCGATGTTTTGGAAATATGGATGTTTTTGTTAAAAACATAGATGTTTTTAACATCGATGTTTTACTCTCGATGCTTCTGGACCATCCATGTTTTGGTTTCGATGTTTTTTCGATGTTGATGGTTTTTCATTTTAATGGAAAATTATCGTAAAATTTGCTCCAATTTTCTCGCTAGGTAATTAAATTTACTTATGGAATTGCCAAAAAAAAAATCATTTTTTGAACCCATTTTATAAGATCAATTTTTCTGCGTAGAGGATGATTTTTTGGGAAGATCACTAGAGGATATTGGAAGATTAACTAGAGAGTGAGGAAGAGGTCAAAGCTATAGAAGAACCTGACACTGGTAGTCTGGTGCCAGAACTTGCAGTCTATTTCAAGGCTCCATTTCTTAAAATAAAGGAAAATCCTATACGTTATACGGTGAAAATTATAACTTTAAAAATTCAGGGCTGGTAAAAGTTGCTTTAAAGTATTTGATAGTGATGGCAACTTCTGTTCCATCGGAAAGAGGAGGGACTTCTTTTGGAGAAATTTCTTTTCCTCCAAACTGTCAACACCAATATTCGGGATTACTTATCGATTTCCCCTAACAAGTCGTCCCTCTATTACTTACAATTTGTGTTTAATTATTAACTAACAGAACAATACATATTTCTTGCTCTTAAAAATAATTGTTAGAATTAACTTGGTATTTTTTAAATAATACCACAACTTTTTCTCATTATTCAACTGACGGTAAGTGCTATGATACATTTTTTTTTAGATTCTTTTTTGATGTAAATTTACTTTGTTTCATTCAGTTTGACAATATTTTCTTATTGCTATAACTAGTTTGTATAAATCGGTGTTTGTCTTAACACCAATTTTTGTCCTATTATAATACCAAGATGTTGCGAATTTATTCTTATATTCATGATTTGAGGTTCAGTATTTTCAATATATTCGTCGGGTACGTATTCTTTTTTATTGCTTAAATTAGTGTAGCATATTCAAAAATGCAAATTATACATTGATAAAAAGATCGATGTTTTATCGATGCTTGGAAACATCGATGTTTTTTGGTCGATGCATCGATGTTTTAATTTCTAACATCGATGTTTTGCCATCTATGTCGCACTTCTATTAAAAACATAGGATTTAACCATTTTTTTAAACTAATTTGGCAAAGTTTAATATTTTTTAACAATTATTTTAAACTGTACAATTTCATTTTTTACGCTTCTGCACATGACATCACAAGTGATGAAATATTATTTACTGATGCCATTAGCGCAGAGCGCAATATTTAATTCGCTTCTTTACTCACATGTACTATGGTTGGTAGGAAACGTTGAGCGCAATATTTAATTCGCTGCTGAATTAGCATAAGCTGGAAACGCGGTAGACAGCAAGCGTAAGCATTCAGCGCGCCAGTGGAGATGCGCCAAAGTACATCACTTGTGACGTCATAAAGACCACGCTTTATTTTCAAAATTGGACATTTAAAAAAATTAATCAAACATTAAGCGTTGGAAAAGCGAAAGTTTTTCCTCGCTCCATGTTGTTATTATTATTTGTTTTCGCTATCAATTTCAGTGACTAAAAGTAGTACTTTTGACTGAAGGAAACAACCCCATTATAAAAACAAATCATATATTTTTTTGCGTACTGTCTATAGCTGTACACAAATGTTATCTATAGCTAATTTACTATACAAACCTAATATTTTTTACAATAAAACCTTTAACTCTTTGCGAAAAGAGTGAAATTGAAATTCTTTATGTTTAGAGATATTAGGAAAAGTTTCAGCGTCAATAAGTCAAATATCTATATTGAGTTCAAAACATCAATAAGGTGGTTTTGATGGGTCATAACTGTTACAATAATAACAGCAACGTGCGAAGTAAATGTAATAAATGTATGTTTTATGAACGGCAAAATATGTAGAAAAAGTAAACATGTGAACAAAAACAATATACGTGAATTTAAAACAAGATGTCCCTCTTCGTGTTCAATTAAAAATTGTAGTTGTCTTTCTTTTCAAAATTTTTGCAATTTAAGGTGAAGATAAGCGCATCAACTTTTCACTCTGTCATTTTCTTGCATAAATAGATAAATAAGTCGTGTACTAAATTATGCAGTTTTCGTTTAAAATGTGTCCTTAGATTATTTTTTGTTCTTATCCAATTATCAGGAGATATTTTTCCCATGAATTCGACAAAAGTTTAAAAACCTAATATAAAATATCAGTGTAGTAGAATGTTTGCAAGTGAAGAAAAGAAACTATACGAACGCTGTGTCATATAGCAGAAAATTTCTTTTATTAAGTCTTCTCTAGACCTAATCTAAATTCTTTAGATTAATCTGAATAAAGAACAAAGATTTTTTTCTTTATTGTGTAAACTGAAGACCTTTTTCTCAAATTGAGCGTTCTTGAAAATTTCTCAGCAAAAAGGCGATTGAAACAGTTAGAGGGTACGAAGTTACTGTAGAAAAAGCTTGAACTCAAGGCAAAAAATAAATTAAGAATTTTTTTTTTTAAAGATTAAGTTGACATACAATTAAAAAAAAATTTTTTTTCGAATAATTTAATAACTTGAAATAAATTAATGTACTTTGCCTTTAAGTTAAACAATGAATTTTTTTCAATTTTCCATTGAGTATTTCCTGAACTGAACATCAAAATTTTACAGTTGAGGTGCTTGTTTAAAATCTTCTTTTTTTAAGTTGTAAAGTTTCTAACGTTGAAATTCTCAGTTTACTAATTACAAATTTAATGCTCTAATGAATCGCTATTAATTGAATTATTCACTGGGTCCAACTTCCAGTTCCGATCTTAAGCAGAAAATTGCCTCATTAATTAATTCTCATAGATTTGTGACTGAAATTAAGTTCATTTTCACTCGGATGTTGGCATCAAAGGTATTTCCTAAATTTTACATATTAGTACAATTGTTGGACATGAAAAAAAAACTAGTTTCGGAATTTCTAAGTATAAATTTAACCCTTTTGCTCTGTTCATTTCAAAAACTTATTCTTTTGTTACTTCTATATTTGTATCACTTGCTTACTTTGTTTTCCGGATTAATACTTCAATTGGCAGAAAAAAGACAACTTGGCTGGGAGGATTGGCATTTTTGGTTGTGTAGAAGTTTTCAGGACATGTTCTTTGAGTAAAATTAAAAGGAACTTTTTTTTTATTTTGAATTACGAAGTGTTTCTTTACATTTTCTCAGGTTAGAGTTTTTTCAGATTTTTCTTTGAAAAAAACGAACTAATTTACATTCGCCAATACTTTTTCCACCAAGAGTAAACCATGGCAGCGACAATAACTTCGTGTTTTACTGCATCCACACTAACTGTTAGGGCATAAATACGTCTGGTTGGCTCTTGGAGTTAAGCTAAAAGTCATTCAAAAGTGCTGCAAGAGTTTTTTTTTCTCCAACTTTGACGATCCAGCAGTGAACTACGAAAGTATATATTTCAGTAAATATACAGAATTAGCACAAAAGAATATTCCGGTTTTAAAAGTTTATATTCCTTAAACTATTACACTTACCACTTTAAATATAATTAATAAAAATGAAGATAAACTGTGAAAGTTTTTTGAACGTAAGTAACTACTTAAACGTGCACGTTCCGCATAGTGCAGCCAGAAATTCTTTCCGGAAGAGGTTTTTTAATCACAATAGTATTTTCACGTGTATTAACTACAGTTTTAGGATTGGCAACAATGTTAAAACCAAGACCTCAGGGAGGGGGTGCTTTAAGTCCCCCCCCCCTTCCAACTCCTTCGCTGCGCCACTGATGTTCCGCAACGCTGGATTGGCCGTGCAGGTGATGATTCATGGTTAGCCAGCCAGATCCACAAATCTAAACCCATATGATTTTTACTTCCTTTTACAAAAAAGAAAGTATTGTTGCAAAAAAAATTTCACTCAAAAATCGACCTTAATTTCCATTTAACTCACCCCCGAATGAATATTGTTTTTTTTTTTCGACTCGACCACATGTGGATAAGTGCCTAACAACGTATAGACACCACTGATCTCTGATAGACACGCGAAATATCCATTATGATGATTCCCGAGTTAATTACAACGAATTTTCTCGTGACGTCTGTTTGTACGTATGTACGTATGTGCGTATCTGCGAATGTGCGGAAGTGTGGATGTGCGTATGTATGTCGCATAACTCAAGAACGGCAAGTCCTAGAAAGTTGAAATTTGGTACATAGACTCCTCGTGAAGTCTAGTTGTGCACCTCCCCCTTTTGGTTGCATTCGAGTGTTTTTAAAGGGATCTTTTGCCCCTTTGGGGGGGGGGGGAATCATTGTTAATTTTGATGTAAACTCAAGTACACTGTTAAAACTACAGGTTGCGTTTGGCACCTTTCAGTGGTGAAACGCTTGTTCACCAGCGACACCCGATAGAGAGCCGAAATTGCACCCTTAGCAAGGGTGAAAAACTGGCTCCCTTCACCCAACGTGCACCGTAGGTGAAAGATGGTACTCTAGGTGAGAAAAATGGCACCTTTATTGCTTCCTAGAGAGATCCCCCCCCCCCCCCGTGTTTGCGTTTTTTAATACAATTGTGTTTTATTTATTTTGATTTATATATACGAAGGCATTTGATCACATTTCAACTTTCGAACATAGTTTAGAAGTGTTCATGACTTTAATTTGTCTGTTCGTGCACTAACTTTCTTATATTCACACTTGGATTGCTCAGTAATGAATATGTTGTTGACAACTTTTACTGCATGATCCGTACTGGAAATGAATAGGGAAGGTAGTTATCAATCATTTGTCGGAACAACTAGAAATATTAGGTAACATTAGATTAGAATCATGGGAAAATAAAAGTGTTCATAAACGTTTAAAATTTTAATCGAGCGTAACATATCAATACTTAGTATAAGAATCGATATTTGAGTATCCTTATGCGTACAAGATAAATACTGATATAAAAGCCCTTCTTTCCAATGTCAAGTTTTCCGTCAGATTAAAAATAAAAACGAATAGATAACTACATTCGCTTCATGCAATAACGCCTAAGAAAGATACGTTAACCAAAACACGATGTGAAACTCATGAGTCAAACGCTGAGTGAGAAAGATTTCTTTTCAGGCGGTTTTTTTTTTTCCTCCGCCTTTGCTGCTTTGTTCGTGGTATTTCATTTGAGAAGAAATAGATATTAGTATAATTGGCTGCTCACGTCGATGCATTTTTATTCCGGAATTAGCAATTCAATTATCAGCTGATTTAAACGTTTTTATTTTTAATGTTGTTGTTGTTCAAGATAGTACTGATAAATAGTTTTAGGTAACAGTTTTGCAGGATAAAATAGCAAGATATTAAATATTTAATAAGGTAAACGGAACAATAAGCAGTTATCAACATACTTTAAACACTTTAAATATGTTCGAAAGCTCTAAGTGCTACAATATGATCAAATGCCTTTACTTACGCGATATTTCGAAGATTAATCCACGAAATTTTCAGTTTTGTACTTCATTCAATGTGAAAGCAAATTTCGTTGCAACTTCCTTCGTTCGCCATTCAAACTGAAGTCGTCGTTGGACGATAAGTCAGAGCGCATGCGCAAGGAGTCGTTCTCCTATTGAATCACTTTTGTTAACGTCGTTCATCCACTGAGGAACCAAAAGCACCTTGACGACACTTCCTAGCCTCCGTTTCGCCCCGCGGCACTGTTTCTTCACCCTAGGGTGAAATTCTTTACCCCTGTGGCACTCCTGGTTTTAACAGTGTAGTGTTATAATTTGACGGACACTTGGCGATATATCGCCAGTCTTTTGGTCGCCAAGCTTTGTCACCAACTTGGGGCCAAATTTGGCGATTTTTTTTAAAAATCTGTTTCAATTTGGCCACTGTTGGTGATATTTAGAGAGTAAACTATTGAATCACATTAAAATTGCCAGTAATGGGGAAATGACATTAAATTGGAGTAAAGGAAGTCATGTGATGCACACATCAGCTCGTTTTTTTATGATTCTTCGTCAAATACAGTGTTTATACACCACCATTGCCTATAATATTGCAAGAACTGAAAGATCGCATATGTGCAGCATTACGAGAAAATTGACAGCGAAACACTCCAAAATCTATGTTATAAATGTGTGTCGCGTTACGAAAGGCACACACATCGAACATTTATGAGTGAAAAAAAACTTTCACAGTTTATCTATATTTTTATGTATCATTTATAGTGGTAAGTGTAATAGTTGGGGTTGGCAAGGTTTTGGACACTACGGCAAAAACCACGGTAAAAACCCTGGTTTTTTCCTTCCTTTTTTGTAAAAGGAAGTAAAAATGGTCAGCTTGCGTTTCTCAAATATTTTTAGTTATTTACAGCTAAAAACTTAAATAATTAAGCTCGATTAAACGACAGGGGCAGAATATTTTGTGGGAAATTAAATGTGTTGGAGAAAATGGTGACTGCAAAAATTTTAAATATAAACTAATTTAGCTGCTTCTAAACTATTTTTCTTTCTTTCGTTTTTCTTTTTTTTTTATTTGATTGTTTATTTAAATTTTATTGCTGATGAGCCCTTACTTTTGAAAGACTGCTCATATTTCAGGTAAAGGACAAAATTCGAGAAATTCTTTAGTCGAAAGTGACCGATAGTGACAATTTCATTAATAGACTCTTTCCTAAAATAGCGGCCTTTTTTTTCCTATTCAATTAACTAAACGATATATTTTCCTGTTTTGTTGAAATTAATAACATTGAGTGTCTTAAAATTAGAACAATTAGCAGTGGCGTTCCACCCCGGGTTTCACCCGCTGGAGGGGGGGGGGTGACACCCAAAGTGGAAGTCAAATTTTTGAAAATTTTGAAGCTAAAATTTATTTTTAAGACTAAAAATTCGAAAATTTTCTTGGAGTAGGAACACCCTGGACTCCTCGATTCCCTGTCTTTTGTACATTAGCCCACTTAAAATTTCGTAACATACGAATGAAGTTGCTTCTGGAAATTGAATTTCATGTTTGTATGTTTACATATATTAATTTTTTTTTGCTCGTTTGTAGGGGGGGAGGGGGGTGACACCACAAATTACCGCCCCGGGTGTCACCCATGCTAGGTACGCCTCTGCATTAAGAATCATATAATTAAGAAACATATAAAATTAAGAAACGTATAAAATTAAGAAACATATTTTAGACAAACTAATTATTAAGTTTGCTTCTTGATGTTGGTTCAAAAGGTTTCACCAGCTACTTAATTCCTTTTCTACACTCTAAAGTCATTAATTTATTTTTTTTGAGGTGGAGATCGGTTGGAAATTGACAAAGGATTTTTTAACCGCCGGATTTTATTTTTTTTTTTTTCAGTTTTTCCTTTATTTAGTAGCTTTGCAGTTGGTGATGATAGTTAATTTTGCCCTTGATTTCAGGTAACGTTTTCTAAGAGAAAGCGCTAAGAAGGTAAATTGGCACACAAGAAAATGAAATGAAATTAATGCAACTAGATATCATAACAAATAACTCTAATCTATTACAACAACAATAGTAAATAACATAAATAAAGCACAAATTTGCAAATTGATTGCACTAAGCACAAATTAGCAAATATGAATTGAATGAAGCACAAAGCAATATGAAGGGCAAATTAGGAAATTGATTAATAAAACAAAAATTAGGATATTTATTGCATTAAAGCACAAATTAGCTGATTGATAGCAATAAATCACTAATTAGCAAATCGTGCTTCTCTGTTAACTACTTTCACTTTGTTTCCCAAAGGTATTTATTTCTTTCGTCCAATCTGTTATAGTACTTAAAAGCGAATTAAAGAAAAAAAAACTTTTGAACACAATTAAAGCATGTTTAAACTTTAAAGTAAGATTGTGTAAACTATAAAGTTCAGTTTCTAAAGGGGTGGTTTCTTTCTTTTTATTTTTTCTTATTCTTTCTTTGTTTCTACAGAGAAAGAAAAAAAATCAAAAATTTTAAATATTCGTTCGTTCAAACAAATTAATCGTACTTTCCGAAAACTCTCAACTTGTTCTTTTTTCGGTTCGTCCTCAAAAAATTATGATCTCTCTCGCTTACAAATATCGCAGTAATTTTCTCTTTTTAAGCTGATATTATTAATGATCACACTGGAAGAAACACCACTAACCACTTTATTTCTTGTTGTGCTTCGCCTTTTACCGCCACAAAGAAAATTTCCATTCATTATTTATGTCTTTTGCAAATGCGCATGGTTTAAATTTGTAGATGAAACAGTACTTCTTTGTTTGTAACATTTAAATTAACACAACACTTAACATTTAAGAAGATTACTCGAATGTATAAAGTCGTCTGCGGCTAGAGATTAAAATTCTCTACTTCAACTTTCACTAATTCATCTTAATGATAGAGAACAGGGCACGGAGCCAAAAGAATGTCGGGATATAACCTCCACAGCCATTAGTAAATTGAAAGGATACAGCCATTTGTAAGTTTTTCTTTCACATCCTTGGAAAGTTATTTTTTTATCTTTTGCTAAATGATCTTGAAATGAGATTGCGTTACGTTTATGGAACGCAATGCAGACTTTCAGAAACATAATAATTCGGTCCCATGTCAGTAATTCAGTTCTTTTGATCACCGGGGAAGTGGCGTTTAAATTTTATTGGATCGATTCAAAAAAGTATATGATGTTCAAAAATACTTTTAATGCAACGATGTTAATACTTCTAACTTTCGGGCGCCTATAATTTTTTATAAAATTTAATAGCTTAGTTTTGTTCCTTTTTTGTTTTGTCGGGATGTGTGCAAGGGGGTCGCGAAATGTGGAGGAAAAGCTTAAAGAAAATTAATTTATTTTCATTGTTTCTTTTTCGTACAGCGTGCAATGATAGAACTTGAAGGAATGATTGTCATAAAACTACTGCAAGATTTTAAAATACTAGTGGTACCCGCACGGCTTTGCCCATAATAGAAAAATTTAAAGGTCTTTTGGTTCGCCTGTATATTTACAAATAATGTATGGTGAATTTTCTCGCCTATTGGCCCCCCCATATACCCATGTTACGGTTCCACGTTCTGATAATTTCGTTTCTCGCCGATTGGCTTGTGCCCATGTTACGATTCCACGTTCTGATAATTTCGTTTCTCGCCGATTGGCTTGTGCCCATGTTACGATTCCACGTTATGATAATTTCGTATCTCGCCAATTGGCTTGTGCCCACGTTACGGTTCCACGTTATGATAATTTCGTATCTCACCAATTGGCTTGTGCCCATGTTACAGTTCCACGTTATGATAATTTTGTACCTCGCCAATTGGCTTGTACCCATGCTACGGTTCCACGTTATGATAATTTCGTATCTCGCCAAATGGGTTGTGCCCATGTTACAGTTCCACGTTATGATAATTTCGTAATTTACTCGTCCATCTTATGACATTTTTGTTTCTTAAAATTGGAATAGAAAAAGAACCACATCGAATTTTTGAAAAGTCGCTTCGAGGTGCGCAACTCCATGCTACAAACTAACTTTGTACCAAATTTCATGAAAATCGGTCGAACGGTCTAGGCGCTATGCGCGTCACAGACATCCTCCGGACAGAGAGACTTTCAGCTTTATTATTAGTAAACATAAAGATAAAAGAAGAAAGGTTTACTACTGTCTCTTAGTATAAAATAATTCAAGAGACAAAAATTCATGTGTATTGTACAAGTTACCTGTGTTTCTAAATATAAAACTTTTCCATTTGTGTAGTTTTTAGTTTTTTTTTTAATGTTTAGACAGAGTTAAAACTTAAGGGGGTCGCCAAAATACTTAGTCGAAAAAGGGGGTCGCAATGTCTAAAAGGTTGAGAACCCCTGCTTTAATATAATACTACATGGTGTGCTGCGCCTTTAATACATTTATTAATGTACTTTAAAAAGTTAAGGAGATGGGTTTTACTTTCTTTTTAAGTTCCCGCCTCAATTATTTTTAAATGCTTCGAATGGGGGAAAGAACATTCGGCCAAAATTATTTTTTTCGGATGTTCTTTGCTGAAATGTTCATGTCCCTGCTTAGATATTTCGGAAATATTAGAAGAAAAGGGGATGCGTTTTACTTTCAATTTTTTTTTCAAAACTGAAGTTCATTTTAAGACGTTGTTTTAGTCTGTCTTTGGTGACTTTCTCCTGAATTTTAGGCTGTAACTGGTAATCACACAGTAAAAGGGAAGGGTTTCACTACCGCTATCGCTGGCTACCCTCTTTGGTCCTTTATGTTATGCTTGGAAGATAGGGTATTGGGGACTTTCCCAAGGAAATTGCTGTAAACAAAATTTTAAGCTATCTTTGGTAATTTTAAAAGACTAGGGGAGAATTAGAGCTCTCTCCAGAAATTTTTTGATGTTAAAGTTTTAAAACCTAAACTTAAGATTGTTTTTTTTTTTTGTGTCGCAAGGGGGATGCCCTAACGTCACCGAAAGAGAAGCCACAGTTTGGTAACACTAGAAGAAATGGGGAGAAGGCTTGTGGTTCCCTCCCTAAATTCTTTTTCAAACTGAAATATTTTTCAAATGTATCTTTAGAAAGGAAAGGGGGGTTTGCTCCCAGGATTTTTTTTTGAAATTCCCAAAAGATTGAAAAGTAGTTTTAGGTTCTCTTTGGAGATGTTAAGTAAGTAGAGGGAAGCGGTAGAGATCACCTTCGGAAATTGTTTGAAATTTTCGTATTTTTTTTTTATGTGCAGTTTTAGGCTATATGACTTAGGTCTTTATGATATGCATTAGGCAGGTCAAGGAAACTCCACCAAAATTTTTTTGCAATTGAAATCCTAAAAAAAAAATCATTTTAGGCTGTTTTTAATGTTGTTAAGAGAAGGTTAAGGGTTCAGAGACTATTCTCAGAAGATCTTTTGATATTGAAGTTTAAGAAATTTTAAACTTTAGACGCTAGGGAAAGAGAAGGTACTGTTTTTCGGAATCGTTTCGAAATTGAATGACTAATAATTCATTTTTAGGCTACGTGTGATGACGTTAGGGTAAGCAAGAGAGTTGGAGGGCTTCCTCGAAAAAATTTCCAGCAGTTAACAACAACAAACACACAATGATCAAATATTAGGAGGGCATGAGAGAAGAGGGGAAAAGTAGAATGCTCGTAGAATGTTTTATGCTGAACAACACCATTTTTTGATTGTTATGAATGTTACTTTAGGCAAAACGAAAATAACTATTTTTGAAATACATATGTATGTAGACAGAAAACATTAAACTTCTTAATGAAATTTAACATTATGAACCCTATTTATCCTAGTGAAATTTTGTTAAAATTTACATGCATGAATTACATAAAGCAAAAACTAATAAATGGTGTTATACAGGTACCCCGCGC